>NC_091589.1:4488322-4490822 GCF_042767895.1 Penaeus vannamei
AGCACAAAAGAAAACAGAGAAAAAAAAGGGCAAAAACATGAGCACAAAAGAAAACAGACAAAAAAAAGCGCAAAAACATGAGCACAAAAGAAAACAGAGAGAGAAAAAAGTGCAAAAACATGAGCACAAAAGAAAACAGACAAAAAAAAGGCGCAAAAACATGAGCACAAAAGAAAACAGAGAGAAAAAAAAGCGCAAAAACAAGAGCACAAAAGAAAAGAGAAAAAAAGGGCAAAAACATGAGCACAAAAGAAAACAGAGAAAAAAAAGCGCAAAAACATGAGCACAAAAGAAAACAGATTAAAAAAGCACAAAAACATGAGCACAAAAGAAAACAGAGAAAAAAAAGCGCAAAAACATGAGCACAAAAGAAAACAGAGAAAAAAAAACGCAAAAACATGAGCACAAAAGAAAACAGAGAAAAAAAAGCGCAAAAACATGAGCACAAAAGAAAACAGAGAAAAAAAAGCGCAAAAACAAGAGCACAAAAGAAAACAGAGAAAAAAAGCGCAAAAACATCAGCACAAAAGAAAACAGAGAAAAAAAGCGCAAAAACATGAGCACAAAAGAAAACAGAGAAAAAAAGCGCAAAAACATGAGCACAAAAGAAAACAGAGAAAAAAAGCGCAAAAACATGAGCACAAAAGAAAACAGAGAAAAAAAGCGCAAAAACATGAGCACAAAAGAAAACAGAGAGAAAAAAAAACGCAAAAACATGAGCACAAAAGAAAACAGAGAGAAAAAAAGCGCAAAAACATGAGCACAAAAGAAAACAGAGAAAAAAAAGCGCAAAAACATGAGCACAAAAAAAAACAGAGAAAAAAAAAGCGGAAAAACATGAGCACAAAAGAAACCAGAGAAAAAAAAGCCCAAAAACATGAGCACAAAAGAAAAGAGAGAAAAAAAAATGCAAAAACATGAGCACAAAAGAAAACAGAGAAAAAAAAACGCAAAAACATGAGCACAAAAGAAAACAGAGAAAAAAAGCGCAAAAACATGAGCACAAAAGAAAACAGAGAAAAAAAAAAACGCAAAAACATGAGCAGAAAAGAAAACAGAGAAAAAAAAGCGCAAAAACATGAGCACAAAAGGAACAGAGAAAAAAAGGGCAAAAACATGAGCACAAAAGAAAACAGAGAAAAAAAAGCGCAAAAACATGAGCACAAAAGAAAACAGAGAAAAAAAGCGCAAAAACATGAGCACAAAAGAAAACAGAGAAAAAAAGCGCAAAAACATGAGCACAAAAGAAAACAGAGAAAAAAAGCGCAAAAACATGAGCACAAAAGAAAACAGAGAGAAAAAAAACGCAAAAACATGAGCACAAAAGAAAACAGAGAAAAAAAAGCGGAAAAACATAAACACAAAAAAAAACAGAGAAAAAAAAAAACGCAAAAACATGAGCACAAAAGAAAACAGAGAAAAAAAAAACGCAAAAACATGAGCACAAAAGAAAACAGAGAAAAAAAGCGCAAAAACATGAGCATAAAAGAAAACAGAGAAAAAAAAAGCGGAAAAACATGAGCACAAAAGAAAACAGAGAAAAAAAAACGCAAAAACATGACCACAAAAGAAAACAGAGAGAAAAAAAAGCGCAAAAACATGAGCACAAAAGAAAACAGAGAAAAAAAAATGCAAAAACATGAGCACAAAAGAAAACAGAGAAAAAAAAACGCAAAAACATGAGCACAAAAGAAAACAGAGAAAAAAAAGCGCAAAAACATGAGCACAAAAGAAAACAGAGAAAAAAAAGCGCAAAAACATGAGCACAAAAGAAAACAGATAAAAAAAAGCGCAAAAACATGAGCACAAAAGAAAACAGAGAAAAAAAGCGCAAAAACATGAGCACAAAAGAAAACAGAAAAAAAAAAAGCGCAAAAACATGAGCACAAAAGAAAACAGAGAAAAAAAAGCGCAAAAACATGAGCACAAAAGAAAACAGAGAAAAAAAAGCGCAAAAACATGAGCACAAAAGAAAACAGAGAAAAAAAAGCGCAAAAACATGAGCACAGAAGAAAACAGAGAAAAAAAAGCGCAAAAACATGAGCACAAAAGAAAACAGAGAAAAAAAAGCGCAAAAACATGAGCACAAAAGAAAACAGAAAAAAAAGCACAAAAAAACATGAGCGTATTTTTGCACTTATGAACATTCAGTGCAAAACAAAGCCACGCGTTGGGAAGGCAGAGGCCGACACACGCACATACTCAATTTATATACGCAATAAATGCACTCATGCACGTGTATGGATATACGTAAATATACAGGCATGATTTCATACATACATCTGTGCGTGTGTGTGTGTCTGTTTCTCTCTCTCTCTCTCTCTGTCCCTTTCTCTCTCTTTCTGTCCCTCTCTCTCTCCTTCTCGGTCTCTCTGTCTCTGCGTCTCTCTCTCTCTCTCTCTCTCTCTCTCTCTCTCTCTCTCTCTCTCTCTCTCTCTCTCTCTCTCTCTCTCTCTCTCTCTCTCTCTCTCTCTCTCTCTCTCTCTCTCTCTCTCTCTCT
>NC_091589.1:4498322-4523322 GCF_042767895.1 Penaeus vannamei
TTCCATTCTCCACGCTTTCCTTTCTCTTCTTCTTCCTTTCTCCTCCTCCTTCTCATTTTCCTTCCTCCTCCACCTCTTCTTTTTCTTCTTCCTATTTTTCCCTTCTTCTTTTCCCCTTCCTCTTCCTTTTCTTCTATCTTCCCTTCTCCTTCTTCTACTCTTCCCCCTTCTTTTCCTCTCCATACTCATCTTATTCCTTCACCTCCTCCTCCTTTTCCCCCTTTCCTCTTCTTCCTTCTCCTTCTCCTCCTTTCCTCATCCTCTTCTTCTTCCTTCTCCTCCATCTCCTCTTCATCCTCATCTTCTTCCTTCCCCTTCTCCTCCTTTTCCTCTTCTTCTTCTTCCTCCTTCCTGTCCTCTTCTTCCTCTTCCTTCTCCCAATCTCTCCTCCTCCCTTTCCTCTCTTTCCTCCTCCTTCTCCCAATCTCTCCTCCTTCTTATTCCCCTTCCCTTCTCTTCTTCACTACACTATCCCTTCTTCCCTGGGAGAGAGAAGCGCAAATAACTCCCCAGGAATAATAAAAAAAAAAAATAAATCCATCTATAAATTATCAAACTAATTTCTCAGTTTCCCTCAGAAGATGGCGCCGGATAAACGCATATAATATCCTTCCTTGTAAGTTATGCGGATTCCTTGATTCTAAAATGCCGTAATTACCTGTCCATGGAAGCATATCTAATCCTTATTTGCCTTTAGTATCAATAGGATCCGAAGAGAATGATAATAGGAGCAATAAAGATTAAAATCAGGACTAAGTATAACGATGATAACGAAACATCGGTAGGAATAACGATAAAGACAACGCAAGGAAAGTAACAGTAACAATTGGTACAATAAACTGATCAATTAAAAGTAACGAAAACAATGCCGTTCTTGATAATCATTCTTATATCAACAATGTCAATAATAACAAGAACAGAAATAAGAGTAAAGAATCTAATTACATGTTTATATAATTTCCTTTCTTGTTGCGTGTGTGTGTGTGTGTGTTTTTTTTTTTCGAAACTAATTCTACGTTTCTATAATTTCCTTTTTTTCCTGTTTTTTTTTTTTTTTTGGGGGGGGGGAGGCGAGGGGGAAGGCTCGATCAGTAGCAACCCGTGGAGGTGTCATGGCGTCTGATTCTCTTTTTTTGTCAAAAGGCACATGAAGTTTATTTTGATGACGTCACGAAAGTCAGAGACGCTTTGTGAATATAATCGATCATTTTGGTCTCTTCAATTTTTTCAAAAAATGATGGAAAATAACTACTTTAATCGCTACATTATCACTGAATGATCATCGAAACGGACCTCCTCGAGTTGCTACTGATCTAGCCTTCCTCCTAACCCCCCTCCACCCACCGCTCGCAAAAAAAAAAAAAAAGAAAAAGAAAAGGAAATTATATATACGTAGAATTAGGGAGGGGGGGGGGGGGGGGGGGGGGGGGAAGCGTCAAAAAACAAAAACAAAAAAAAGGAAATTATATAAACGTAGAATTAAGGAGGGGAGGGCGGGGGGGGGGGGGGGGGGGGGGAGGGGGCGGCCGCAAAAACAAAAACAAAAAAAGGAAATTATATAAACGTAGAATTATGGATGGGGCGGTGGCGCAAAAAAAAAAAAAAAATAATAAATAAAATTATATAAACGTAGAATTAGGGATGGGGCGGGGATGGGGCGGGGGGGGAGGTCGAAAAAACAGAAACAAAAAAAAAAAAAGAAGAAATAATATAAACTTAGAATTAGGGAGGGAGCGAGGGCGGGTGGGGGGGGGGGGTTGCAAAAACAGAAACAAAAAAAAAGAGGAAATTATATAAACGTAGAATTAGGGAGGGGCGAGGGTGGGGGGGGGGAGTGGGGGGGCGAGCGTCAAAAACAGAAACAAAAGCAAAAAAGGAAATTATATAAACGTAGAATTAGGGAGAGGACGGGGGGGGGGGGGGGGTAGCAAAAACAAACAAACAAAAAAAAGAGGAAATTATATATACGTAGAATTAAGGAGGGGCAAGGGGCGAGGGGGGGGGGCGAGCGTAGAAAAACAACAGCAAAAAAAGGAAATTATATAAACGTATAATTAAGGAGAGGACGGGGCCGAGGGCGGGGCGGGGGGGTAGCGCAAAAACAGAAACAAAAAAAAAGGAAATTATATAAACCTAGAATTAGGGAGGGGGCGAGCGTCAAAAACAGAAAAAAAAAAGGAAACTGAAAATCATACAAACTTAGAATTAAGGAGGAGGGGGCGAGGGCTGGTAGGTGGGAGGGGGGGGTGAACGTCAAAAGGGAGGGGGGGAGGGGTGGTGGGCGAGCGTCAAAAAACAAAAGGCAATCTTGTAGCGAACAAGATCGTCTCCCGCTCACAAAGAGGATGAAGTGACAGGCCTTGAATAGAAAGCGAGATCTCACCCCCCCCCCCCTTGACAGCGCGTTCGGGGCGAGATAGTGTCATACCGAGTCGCGGAAACACCTGACTGAGTCGCTGGCAATCATTGGGTTGATTTTAGATTTTTTTTTTGTTGTTGTTGTTGTTGTTGTTGTTTGCTTTTTTTTTTTGATTAAGGAGATGGCGTTTTTTCTTCGTCTTTGTTTATTATTTTTGTTGTTGTTTTCTGGCAATCATTGGGTTTATTTTAGATTTTTTTTTTTTTTTTTTTTTAGTTTTTTTGTTGTTGTTGTTTGCTTTTTTTTTATTATTAGATGGCGTTTTTTCTTCCTCTTTGTTTAATATTTTTGTTGTTGTTTTCTTTTTTTTTATTATTGTCGAGGGAAATCTTTGGGTTTTTTTTAGATTTTCCTTTTTTTTTTTTTTTTTTCTTTTTTTTTATTATTAGATGGCGTTTTTTCTTCGTCTTTGTTTAATATTTTTGTTGTTGTTTTCTTTTTTTTATTATTATCGCTGGCAATCATTGGGTTTATTTTAGATTTTCCTTTATTTATTTTTTTTTTCTTTTGTTGGTTTTCTTTTTTTATTATTATTAGATGGCGTTTTTTCTTCGTCTTTGTTTATTATTTTTGTTGTTGTTTTCTTTTTTATTATTATTATCGCTGGCAATCATTGGGTTTATTTTAGATTTTACTTTTTTTTTTTTTTAGTTTTTTTTTTTTGGTTTTCTTTTTTTTTTTTTATTAGATGGCGTTTTTTCTTCGTCTTTGTTTAATATTTTTGTTGTTGTTTTCTTTTTTTTATTATTATTATCGCTGGCAATCATTGGGTTTATTTTAGATTTTTTTTTTTTTTTTTTTATTTTTTTTATTATTAGATGGCGTTTTTCCTTCGTCTTTGTTTATTATTTTTGTTGTTGTTTTCTTTTTTTTATTATTAGATGGCGTTTTTTCTTCGTCTTTGTTTATTATTTTTGTTGTTTTCTTTTTTTATTATTAGATGGCGTTTTTTCCTCCTCTTTGTTTATTATTTTTGTTGTTTTCTTTTTTTTTATTATTAGATGGCGTCTTTTCCTCCTCTTCCTACTCTTATTTCTTCCCTTCTTCTTTTTCCTGTTCTTCTTCTTCCTCCTCCTCTCCTTCTTTCTTATCTTCTCCTTCTCCTCTTTCTATCGATTTATGGAGATTATGTAATGAGTTTTTAATATGATTTAATACGATCATGTAATAAATTTTTAAATAATAATGCAATGTTTTTTATCATAATGTAATATTTTTTGATAAAGTAATACGTTTTCAATTTATTTTTTAAAAATTTAATTGATAACTTTGGGAAAGAGATGATATTTTGCTCCTCCTCCTCCCCCCCCCTCCTCCACCCCCCCCCCCTCCCCGACCCTACCCTACCCCCCCCTCCTCCTTCACTCCCCCCCCCGACCCTACCCTACCCCCCTCCCCTGTCGCCTCATAAGGGTTTAATTTGCATGAATGACAATACGGGATGTCATGCAGAGAGAAGCACAGAAGTTTTGAGTTGATTTTACGAGAGCTGCGACCCCGCTGAGAATCGCCCCGTGAAGTTCGGTTTTGCGAGAGACCTTTCAAGAACAGCTTGAAGTTTTCCTTAAATGCAAATCCTTAAAAAAAAAAAAAAAAAAAGAAAAGAAAAAAAAAAAAAGAAATTGGAATAAAAATTTATATATATACTCTTCATCTTCATCCATTTTTCTTCTTCCTTCTTCCTTCTCTCGCTTCGTTGCAGAGAGCGGCTTGCAGGACAATGAATTTGACTTTCATGATCAAGATTGTTGCAGCGGGGTTGCCAGATGTTGCAAGCATTGGCGAAGGAAGTCAGCATCGGGTTTGCGTGCGTGTGCGTGTTGTGTCGCCGATGCGTGAGATGAAATAGAATGCAAGGTTTCTTCCCGATTTCCCCTTTGCCATTGCACGGCGCCGTTGCTCCTCTCGCCAGGCCCTTCGTTGCCAAAAAAAAAAAAAAAAAAAAAAAAAAAAAAAAAAAAAAAAAAAAAAAAAAAAATGCTTGCTTCTCCTGTCACGAAACGTGCTTGCGTCCCCGGCCCTTCCTGGGTGTGCTTGCATTTGCATCTCTTGAGCTCTCCGTGATTCGATCCCTTTTTTTCTATTTTTTTTTTTTTTTTTTTTTTTTTTATTCAGCTGACAAGGTGATTTGATTAGAGGCTGCCTTCGTCTGACTCTGAATCAGATGTTAAAAATCTGTTTAGTTTATTTATTTATTCATTTTTTTTTGGCGTAGCGTATCTTGACACCTTATTATTATTATTATTATTATCATTATTATTATTATTATTATTATTATTATTATTATTATTATTATTATTATTATTATTATTATTATTATTATTATTATTATTATTATTATTATTATTATTATTACTGTATTTTGACACTTTTTTTGTGCTAGATATCTGAGGTCATATAGCACTATAGGAAACTACAGTAAAGGGTGATGAAGGGTAATAGTTGTTATGCGTCAACTATCTGGTATTATTAAAGGGTTAAAGGTGAGTAGAGGAAAGTTGATGTTTGAATGGCTCTTGGTGGGTTTTGGTAAGGGAAATTGAAATTGAAATACTTGATTTGGTCATATAACTAGTCATTTTATACAGAATATAAGGGTATAACCGAGCTTTTTGGTTATGGGTATAACCTAAAAAATATCAACTAATAATAATTGAACTTTAACATCAGGATAAGACATATATTCCACAAAACAGTCTATATAAGATACAAATATAGCAGTATTTACAAACTCTATATTTACAAACACATTACATTAAAACAAAACACAAAAATAAAACGGAATTACACACGAAAACGTTTGCACAATTACAACCAAAAAAAAAAAACACACTAACACACTAATAAAAAAATTACAAAGTACTAATAAAACTAACATTAGAAAACAGATTTACGTAAAGTTACCTAAGTGAAGGATATGTATGAGGCAGAAGAACATGTTAACGGAACAGAAAGTGTAGGATTCTGTAAGGATGTCTCATAGAGTGATGGTGTGGATCCAGGATTTTTATTTTTCATTTTTTTATTTTTTATTTATTTATTATTATTATTATTTTTTGCATCAGTGACCCTATCGCTTGGCGGAGGTATGCGCTCTCTGATTGCTTCTAGTTATGTTTATTGTTATTATTATCATTGTGATTGGTATTATCATCATTATTGTTATCATTATTATCATCATCATCATAGTTATTACAATTATTATTATTTTAATTTTTATTGTTATTATTATTATATTTTTTATTGTTATTATTATTATAATTTTTATTGTTATTATTATTATATTTTTTATTGTTATTATTATCATCATTATTGTTATCATTATCAATATTATTATTATTACTATTTTCATCATTATTGTCATTATTATTATTGTTACTATTATATATTCTATAGTTATCATTATCATCATCATCATTCATCATCATTATTGTTCTTTTTGTTCATGATATTACCATTATTATTAATGTTATTATTATTAATTATATTATTGTAATGATCGTTGTCATTAGTATCAAAATTAGCATTATCATTAATATTGTTGCTATTATTAATATTGTTACTATTATTAATATCATTATCATTATCATCATCATAATTATCATCTTCATTATATTACCCCTTTTATCATTATCATTGATATTGTATTATTGTTGTTATCATTATCATTACCATTATTAATATCATTATCATTATAATAATAATAATAATAATGATAATGATAATGATAATGATAATAATAATGATAACAATTATTATCATTATTATTATTAATCATGTGATTATTGATATTATCATTATCATTTCCATGAAAATAATAATCATCGTTAGTAGTTGTATTAGTAGTAGAGCTATCATTATTAAGATTATAATTACTGTTATTCATGATTTTATTAATATCATTACCTTATTATTATCTTGTATTGTCATAATTGTTGTTGTTATAACTGTTGAAGTTTTTGTTATTATTGCTATAATTATAATTATTAGTAGTATGTTCATTATTACCATTGCTATTATTATTATTATTATTATTATTATTATTATTATTATTATTATTATTATTATTATTATTATTATTATTATTATTTATTATTACTGTTATTATTATTATTATTATTATTATTATTATTATTACTATCATTATTATTACTATCATCCCATTATTAAGATTATTATTATTATTATTATTATTATTATTATTATTATTATTATTATTATTATTATTATTATTGTTATTATTATCATTATTATAATTATCATCATTATTATTATCATCATTATTATTACTTTTATTATTATAATTATTATCATTATTATTATTATGACTATTATCATCATCATTATAATATCATCATACCATTATCATTATTATCATTATTTATCTATTAATTATTATCCTTACTATCACTAACAGGAACTTCCTTAATCCTTACAAATACCTTTGGAAAAATCTGAGCAATCCAAAAGTTTAATCAGAAACGGTCAAAAAAGTAAAGAAAAAGATTAAAAAGATTGTTGAGAAAAAATGTGCAATAATTTGGAACGAAATGAAGCTTCTTCTCTTTATCTTCCTCTTCTACTCTCTCTCTCTCTCTCTCTCCTTTCTTTACCTTCCTTCGCTCTCTTTGTCTCTCTGTGTTCTCACCTTCCTTCGCTCTCTCTGTTCTGCTCTCTCACCTTCTTTTCTCTCTCTCCTTTCTTTCACCCCTCCTTCTCTATCTCTCCTTTCTCTCTCTCTCTCTCTCTCCCTCACCCCCTCCTCTCTCTCTCTCCCTCACCCCTCATCCTCTCTCACAATCCCCCCCCCCCACTCACCCTCTCTCTCTCAATCACTCTTTTTTTTTTGCAAGAAAGTTACCAACAACTCCAGCTTTGCCTCTCACTACGGTCTGGGTTCTCATTAACTCGTCGAGATGCAGCATCCGGTGGGTTCTGCTCATCTCCTTCTCCTCTGCCTTTCTTTCTATCTTTCTTCTCTTTAGATTCGGGCACTCACTTTTTTCGTTCTGCTTTTTTTTTCTATTTTGGTGTATTTTTGAAGTCGTTTGTGTCTTCTTTCTCGCTTTTTTCCTTCCTTTTTTTTATTTAGTTTTCTTTCTTTTTTTCTTTTTAGGGGAAAACAGAAGTTTCGAGTCTAAGGAAGCCATTTTCTTTTAGTTCGATCTTTTTTTTTCTGTGATAGAAGGAAGGAAGGTTGTTGGAAAACATCTGGGATTGGGATTTGACGTGTTTCAGACATGTTTCGAACACGTGATGGCGTTTTTTTTTTTTTTTTTTTTTTTTCTTTTTACTATATATATATTTTTTAAATTTTATTTTATTTATTTATTTATTTTATCTTATTTATTTATTTATTTATTTATTTTACTATGATAGGCTTTTGTAGGCCTTTTGTAGGCCTTTTCGATAATTATCTAGAATATTTGATCCTTTGTAAAATGGGATCTCTAACCCCTCACCCCCCCCCCCCCTCCACCTCCTGTTCTATCTGTGTGTGTGTGTGTTTGTTATTCGATGGTTTTCTATATTTATTTTCTTCCTTTCTTTCTTATTCTGTCCTATGCATCATTCCTTTCATGTATCTATATCCATTTTCTTTCTTTCTTTCTTATCTTATGCATCATTCCTTTCATGTATCTATATCCATTTTATTTCTTTCTTTCTTATCTTATGCATCTTCCCTTTCATTTTGTTTCTTTCTTATTCTATGCATCTTCCTTTCATTTTTTTTCTTTCTTTCTTATTCTATGCATCTTCCCTTTCATTTTTTTCTTTCTTATTCTATGCATCTTCCTTTCATTTTTTCTTTCTTTCTTATTCTATGCATCTTCCCTTCCATTTTCTTTCTTTCTTATTCTATGCATCTTCCTTTCATTTTTTTCTTTCTTATTCTATGCATCTTCCTTTCATTTTTTTTTCTTTCTTTCTTATTCTATGCATCTTCCCTTTCATTTTTCTTTCTTTCTTATTCTATGCATCTTCCCTTTCATTTTTCTTTCTTTCTTATTCTATGCATCTTCCCTTCCATGTATCTATATCAATTTTCTTTTTTTCTTATTCTATGCATCTTCCCTTTCATGTACCTTTCCCGTCTTCTTCCCCCGACAACCCTGCTATATATCTCTCTCTTTCTCCCTCCTTTTTGGTGTTTCATTCCCTCTTCTCTCCTACCCTCATCTCTGTCTTTTTCTTTTTCATTCTCTCTCTCTCTCTCTGTCTTGCTGTCTCTGTCTCTCTGTCTCTCTGACTCTCTCTTTCTCTCTCTCTTTCTCTCTCTCTCTCTCTCTCTCTCTCTCTCTCTCTCTCTCTCTCTCTCTCTCTCTCTCTCTCTCTCTCTCTCTCTCTCTCTCTCTCTCTTTCTCTCTCTCTCTCCCTCCCTCCTTCTCTTTCTCTTTCCCTCTTCCTATGTCTCTCTCCCTCTCCCTTTCCTCCTATCTCCCTTTATCTTACCAACCAATTTATCTTTACACCAAATAACAAAAAAAAAAAAAAAAAAAAAAAAAAAAAAAAAAAAAAAAAAAAAAAGAAAAAACACTAATAATAATTCCAAGAAAAAATTGAAAATCAACAAATCAACCTCATTTTCAAACTCTTGAACTTGAAGGTCTTGCGCATTTTGGCGAGCAACCCCAAAGCAAGATTTCTCGCTCTCTGGGATCTGAGAAGCGGCTGTTGCATAAATTTCCTTCGCAAGATTTACTGCATTTCTTTAAGCTTAGATGCTTGGGGTGGGATTTGCTCTGTGTCGGGGCTTGGCTTGGCTTGGCTTGCTTTGTGTCGGGGCTTGGCTTGGCTTGCTCTGTGTCGGGGCTTGGCTTGGCTTGGCTTGCTCTGTGTCGGGGCTTGGCTTGGCTTGGCTTGCTCTGTGTCGGGGCTTGGCTTGGCTTGGCTTGCTTTGTGTCGGGGCTTGGCTTGGCTTGGCTTGCTCTGTGTCGGGGCTTGGCTTGGCTTGGCTTGGCTTGCTTTGTGTCGGGGCTTGGCCTGGCTTGGCTTGGCTTGCTTTGTGTCGGGGCTTGGCTTGTCTTGGCTTGCTTTGTGTCGGGGCTTGGCTTGGCTTGGCTTGCTTTGTGTCGGGGCTTGACTTGGCTTGGCTTGCATTGTGTCGGGGCTTGGCTTGGCTTGGCTTGCTTTGTGTCGGGGCTTGGCTTGGCTTGCTTTGTGTCGGGGCTTGGCTTGGCTTGGCTTGCTTTGTGTCGGGGCTTGGCTTGGCTTGGCTTGCTTTGTGTCGGGGCTTGGCTTGGCTTGGCTTGGCTTGCTTTGTGTCGGGGCTTGGCTTGGCTTGGCTTGCTTTGTGTCGGGGCTTGGCTTGCTTTGTGTCGGGGCTTGGCTTGGCTTGGCTTGCTTTGTGTCGGGGCTTGGCTTGCTTTGTGTCGGGGCTTGGCTTGCTTTGTGTCGGGGCTTGGCTTGCTTTGTGTCGAGGCTTGGCTTGGCTTGGCTTGGCTTGCTTTGTGTCGGGGCTTGGCTTGGCTTGGCTTGGCTTGCTTTGTGTCGGGGCTTGGCTTGGCTTGGCTTGGCTTGCTTTGTGTCGGGGCTTGGCTTGGCTTGCTTTGTGTCGGGGCTTGGCTTGCTTTGTGTCGGGGCTTGGCTTGCTTTGTGTCGGGGCTTGGCTTGCTTTGTGTCGAGGTTTGGCTTGGCTTGGCTTGGCTTGCTTTGTGTCGGGGCTTGGCTTGGCTTGCTTTGTGTCGGGGCTTGGCTTGGCTTGGCTTGCTTTGTGTCGGGGCTTGGCTTGGCTTGGCTTGGCTTGCTTTGTGTCGGGGCTTGGCTTGGCTTGGCTTGGCTTGCTTTGTGTCGGGGCTTGGCTTGCTTTGTGTCGGGGCTTGGCTTGCTCTGTGTCGGGGCTTGGCTTGGCTTGCTTTGTGTCGGGGCTTGGCTTGGCTTGCTTTGTGTCGGGGCTTGGCTTGGCTTGGCTTGCTTTGTGTCGGGGCTTGGCTTGGCTTGGCTTGCTCTGTGTCGGGGCTTGGCTTGCTTTGTGTCGGGGCTTGGCTTGGCTTGGCTTGGCTTGCTTTGTGTCGGGGCTTGGCTTGGCTTGGCTTGCTTTGTGTCGGGGCTTGGCTTGGCTTGCTCTGTGTCGGGGCTTGGCTTGGCTTGGCTTGCTTTGTGTCGGGGCTTGGCTTGGCTTGGCTTGCTTTGTGTCGGGGCTTGGCTTGGCTTGGCTTGGCTTGCTTTGTGTCGGGGCTTGGCTTGGCTTGGCTTGCTCTGTGTCGGGGCTTGGCTTGGCTTGGCTTGCTCTGTGTCGGGGCTTGGCTTGGCTTGGCTTGCTTTTGGGGGAAACTGATGCTGTGAGATCTGGAGGGGAGGGAGAGAGGGGGAGGAAGGGGGGGGCTACGATGATAATGATGGTATTGATTATAGTGATGATGATGATAATGTTTAATAATAATGTCTAATAATATTAATAATGATAATGATAGTTATAATAATAATAATATTGATGCTAATAATAATAATAATAATAATAATGATAATAATGATAATAACAATAATAATAAAAAAATAATAATGATAATAACAATAATAATAAATATTATAACAATAGTAATAATAACAATAATAATAACAATAATAATAATAATAATAATGATAATGATAATGATAATGATACTACTACTACCACTACTAGTAACAGTAATAACAATATGATAATGACGATCATAATCATCATCATTAAAGTTATAATGATAGTAATATACTAATACTGATACTAACAGTGGTGGCAATATTGATAATGATAGCAGTATTAATAAAACTAATGATGATTTGTATTATTATTATATTTTTTAATCAGTCTTATTATCATTACCATAATTATTGTTATTATTTTTGTCATCATGCTATCATTGCAATTATTATGATTATTGTTATTATTTTTATTATTGTTATCATTATTATCATTATCATTATTTTTATTATCATTATCAGTATCATTACTTTTATCATTATCATATTGATTATAATTTCTATTGCAATAATTATCATTATACGCAATATTAACTTTACCATTATACATATAATCATTGACGACGATGCATTATCATCATCCTCATCATAATCATTACTATAGTCATTATCATTATTATTATTGTTATTATTATTACTATTACTATCATTGTTATTGTTATCATCATCATCATCTTCATCATCATCATTACTATTATTATCATCATCATCGTTATCATCATCATTGTTGTTATTATTATTATTACTACTATCATCATCATCATTATTATCATCATCATCAGTATTATCTATTATTATTGTTATCACTATTATCATATTTATTATCATTATAATTATTATCATTATCATTATCATTATTATCATCATTATTATTTCACTATCATCATTATCATTATCATTATCATTATCATTATCATTATTATCATTATCAATATTATCATTATCATTATTATCATTATCATTATTATCATTATCATTATTATCATTATCATTATTATCATTATCATCATTATCATTATCATTATCATTATCATTATTATTCATTATCATTATCAATTATTATTATTATTATTATTATTATTATTATTATCATTATTATTATTATTATTATTATCAATATCATTATTATTAATGTTATTATCATTATTATCATTATCATTATCATTATCATTATTATTATCATTATCATCATTATTATCATTACCATTATCATTATCACGACGAAGACGAAGACGAAGACGATGACGAAGACGAAGACGAAGACGAAGACGAAGACGAAGACGAAGACGAAGACGAAGACGAAGACGAAGACGAAGACGAAGACGAAGACGAAGACGAAGACGAAGACGAAGACGAAGACGAAGACGAAGACGAAGACGAAGACGAAGACGAAGACGAAGACGAAGACGAAGACGAAGACGAAGACGAAGAAGGCAGAAGAAGACGAAGACGAAGACGAAGACGAAGACGAAGACGAAGACGAAGACGAAGACGAAGACGAAGACGAAGACGAAGACGAAGACGAAGACGAAGACGAAGACGAAGACGAAGACGAAGACGAAGACGAAGACGAAGACGAAGACGAAGACGAAGACGAAGACGAAGACGAAGACGAAGACGAAGACGAAGACGAAGGCGAAGGCAGAAGAAGAGCCAAGACTGAGCTTCCCTTTAAGCAGCCTATTCCTATAAAATATCTTCCGAGACATAAATTCAGCCTCGTAATATATACCGGTTTTCCTTTTTTCCTTCGCTTCGGTAAATATTTCGCGCCCCTGTTCGCTTTTAGAAAGATTCGTTGTTGGGGAGTTCTGGGCCGGCTTTTGATTTTCTATTTTATTTGTTTATTCATTGAGGTATCTGTTTATTTGTTTATTATTGTTATCGTTATTATTATTATTATTGTTGTTGTTGTTGTTATCATTATTATTATCATCATTACTATTATTATTATTATTATTATTATTATTATTATTATTATTAGTAGTAGTAGTAGTAGTAGTAGTAGTAGTAGTAGTAGTAGTAGTAGTAGTAGTAGTAGTAGTAGTAGTAGTTGCAGTAGAAGGAGCAGTTGCAGTAGAAGGAGCAGTTGCAGTAGAAGGAGCAGTTGTAGTAGTAGTAATAGTAGTAGTAGTAGTAGTAGTATCATTATTATTATTTTATTCTATATATATATTTTTTTTTTGGGGGGAGGGGTGTGATCTATGTTTTTTTCATATACATACTTACATAAATATCTACGTAGTTTGATGTAGACATACTTAAGGGCATGTACATACGAATACATACATACATACAAACATACATAAAAGCCTACATACATACTAAAACATAATCAAGGGTGCATATGCATGAGTCTTTCATACTTACATATATACATGAAAACATACATATATACCTACATACACAGTAAGGTATATATACACTCACGATTGTATATACATACATACTTGGATATATACAATACATGCATAAATACATATTTACAAACACAAAAATCCTTATCTACACGCTTTTCTCTCCTTATCTTTTATTTCCCTAATCATCGTATCCACTTTTATCAACAAACAAATTGATGGCAAAAAAAAAAGAAAGAAAAAGAAGTCCAAATTTACACGCTTTTATCTCCTTATCTTTTATTTCTCTAATAATCGTATCCACTTTTATCAACAAACAAATTGATAACAAAACAAAAACAAAAAAATCCTCATCTCCTTCCTATTTTTACTATTTCTCTAATCATCCTATCCACTTCTATCATCAGACAAATTGATAAAAAAAATCCTTACCTACACCCTTTTATCTCCTTATCTTTTATTTTCCTAATCATCGTATCCACTTTTATCAACAAACAAATTGATAAAAAAGTCCTTATTTACACCCTTTTATCTCCTTCTTATCTTTTATTTCTCGAACCATCCTATCCACTTCTACCAACAGAGATTAATAACAAAACAAACACAAAAAAAACTTATTTACACCCTTTTATTTCCCTCCTATCATTTATTTCTCTAATCATCGTATCCACTTTTATCAACAAACAAATTTATACCAAAAAAACAAAAAAACAAAAAGAAAAACAAAAAACAAACATAAAAAATCCTTATCTACACCCTTTTGTCTCCTTATCTTTTATTTTCCTAATCATCGTATCCACTTTTATCAACAAACAAATAAAAAAAATCCTTATCTAAACCTTTTATCTCCTTCTTATCTTTTATTTTCCTAATCATCCTATCCACTTTTATCAACAAACAAATTGATAAAAAAAAGTCCTTATTTACACCCTCTTATCTCCTTCCTCTGTTTTATCTCTCTAATCACCCTATCCACTTTTACCAACAGAGATTAATAACAAAACAAACACAAAAAAAATCTTATTTACACCCTTTTATTTCCCTCCTATCTTTTATTTCTCTAATCATCGTATCCACTTTTATTTCTCTAATCATCGTATCCACTTTTATCAACAAACAAATCTATAACAAAAAAACAAAAAAAAAACAAAAAGAAAAACAAACACACAAAAATCCTTATCTACACCCTTTTATCTCCTTCTTATCTTTTATTTTCCTAATCATCGTATCCACTTTTATCAACAAACAAATTGATAAAAAAAGTCCTTATTTACACCCTTTTATCTCCTTCCTCTGTTTTATCTCTCTAATCACCCTATCCACTTCTATCAACAGACAGATTAATAACAAAACAAACACAAAAAAAAATCTTATTTACACCCTTTCATTTCCCTCCTATTTTTTAAATTTCTCTAATCATCGTATCCACTTTTATCAACAAACAAATTGATAACAACAAAAAAAATCCTCATCTTCCTATTTTTTCTATTTCTCTAATCATCCAATCCACTTTATTTCTCTAATCACTTCAATCAACAGAGAGATTAATAACAATCCTCTGTTCAGTTTTATCAGTAATTTATTCGAAAAAGCAAGTCCACACACAAGCGCATTCCGGCAACGTTTATAAGCAATACTTTAATCTCAAAGGCATTTCATTAGTTCCTCTAAGTTTTCTTTGTAACCTTTTAAAGTTTTGGTTTCTTAAAGCTTTTTTTTTCCGCTCGACCAAGTTCGACTGTCAAGCGCAAGTGGCTGGGACGGTCGCTAAGGTCGAAAGTCCTATGGGGTTGGTATTGTAGGTTGGACCTTCGGGGTTTTTATTTTTTTTCTCTCTCCTTATTTTAACGGTGGGGTGGGGGTGGGGGGTGGGGGGTGGGGGTGGGGAGGAGGAGGATGGGGTTGGTGAGGAGATGCGGTTGTGTGGGGTGGGGATAGGGAGGTGGGGTGGGGATAGGGAGGTGGGGAGGGGGATGGGTAAGGGAGATGAGGGGGGAGGGGGAGGGGGACGGGAGAGGAGGAGGGGAAAGAGGGAGGGAAGAGGAGTAGGGGAGGGGGAGGGAGAGGAGTAGGGGGAGGGGGAGGGGAGATGAGTAAGGAAGAAAGGAGGGGGGGGGAAGGGGAAGGGTAATGGGGAGATTAAATTTCTTCTTTCCCACCCCACCCCTAACCCTAAGTTTCTACAAGGGGAAGGGGGAGAGTGGTGGTGGAGAGAGGTGGGTGGTGGGGGTGAGAGCAATTTTTATCAACACCATCCATTTCTCCCCCAAGAGGGTTGGTGGGGGAAGGGATGAGAGACAATCTTTTGAAGTGGGGGGAGGGGGGGACTGAAAGGGGGTGTTGGGGGAGGGTATAATTCCCCCCCCCCGCCCCATCACCCTCCAAGGAGATGGGGAGGGAGAAGTGGGGAAGGAGGATGGGTAGGGGGTGGTGGGGGTGGGGAAAGGAAGATAAGGTAGGAAGGGGTTGTCTCCCCCTCCCTTGGCGCTCTCGAAGGGGAGGGAGGTTAAAGGGGAGACTATTCCCTCTCATTCCAGTCCCCCCCCCCCTCACATTCCAATTTCCTCACCCCGCCCATTCCAACTCCCTCCCTCTCTCCCTCCCATTTCAGCTTTCCCCTTCCCCGGATTCCAGCTTCCTCCGCCCCCCCTCCTCCCATTCCAGCTTCCTCCCTCCCTCCTCCCATTCCAATTTTTCTCCTCCCCCCCTCCCATTCCAACTTCCTCCCTCCCCCCTCCCATTCCAGCTTCCTCCCTCCCCCCTCCCCCCTTCCATTCAGCTTCCTCCCTCCCCCTTTCCCATTCCAACTTTCCTCCCTCCCCCCTCCCATTCCAGCTTCCTCCCTCCCCCCCTCCATTCCAACGTCCTCCCTCCCCCTCCCATTCTCGCCTTCCTCCCTCCCTCCTCCCATTCCAGCTTCCTCACCCCTCCCATTCCCATTCCAACTTCCTCCCTCCCCCTACATTCCGGCTTCCTCCTCCCCCTCCCATTCCAGCTTCCTCCCTCCCCCTCTCCATTCCGACCTCCTCCCCTCCCCTCCCTCCCCCTCCCCATTCAACACCACTCCCTCCCTCCCTCCCATTCCAGCCTCCTCCCTCCCCCCTCCTCCCATTCAACTTTCCCTTCCCTACCTCCTCCCGTTCCAGGCTCCTCCCCTCCCTCCCTCCCCCTCCTCCCATTCCAACTTCCTCCCCCTCCTCCCATTTCCAACTTCCTCCCTCCCCCCCCTTCCATTCCAGCCCCCTCCCCCCCCCCTCCCATTCCAGCCCTCCTCCTCCCTCCTCCATTCCAACTTCCTCCCTCCCCTCCTCCATTCAACTTCCTCCTCCCCCCTCCCATTCCAGCCTCCCCCTTCCATTCCAGCCCCCCTCCCCTCCCATTCCTTCCTCCCCCCCTCCCATTCCAGCGTCTCCCCCTCCCCATTCCATCTTCCTTCCCTCCTCTCCCCCCCTCCCATTCCAACTTCCCCTTCTCCCATTTCAACTTCCTCCTCCCCTCCCCTCCCATTCCAGCCCTTCTCCCCTCCTCCCTCCCCCTCCCATTCCAGCCTCCTTCCTCCTCCCCCTCTCCTCCACCTACTCCCACTCCCATTCCAACTTCCTCCCTCCCCCCCCCCCCCTCCCCCTCCTCCCCGTCCTTATCGCTACAACAGAGGCTCTCAAACCAAGTGTTTTTGTTTCGTTGTTTTAAGACCAAGAAAGGGAGAAAAGATGGACGGTTGGAGGTCACTTCATCCGTCTGTATTTTCGTCTGAACAGCTGATCATTAATTTTATTTCTTTGTGGCGTCTTCCTCCTTATAAAGCTTTGACGTAAAGGGAGATATATACTCACCCGCGTGGAAAGATACATACACACTATATATATGTGTGTAAGTGCAATTATCTATTGGTATGTCTGCACACAGACACACACACACACACACACACACACACATACATATACACAATCTATTCACATTAAATCTACCATACGCTATACAAAATTGTCTTCCAAACAAACGCTTTATGTGTTTGTTTGATTCACACACACACGCACAACCTACACAAACATGCATTCGAGACACATTAAATCTACGCACACACACACACATACACACTCGACATACATTAAATCCACACACACACACACACATACACACTCGACACAATTTAAGTCTACACACACACACATACACACTCGACACACTTTAAGTCTACACAAACACACACACACACACACACACACACACACACACACACACACACACACACACACACACACACACACATTAAATCACATATACACACACACGCACACACATACACACTCGACACACACACATTTTAAGTCAACACAAACACTCGACATTAAATCCACACACACATACACACGACACACTTTGCACAAGTCTACACAAACACACATACACACATACACTCATTTTGTCAGTCACACACCCTCGACACACATTAAATCCACACACACACACATACACACTCGACACATATTAAATCCACACACACACACTCGACACACTTTAAGTCCACACACACACACACACACTTACACACTCGACACACATTAAATCTACACAAACACACACACACACACACACACACACACACACACACACACACACACACACACACACCCTCGACACACATCAAGTCTTCCCATTCCCTTCTACCCAAATGCCTCCCACCAAACCGGCCCATCCCCTTGACCCAATAACCTCCCACTCTCGCTCTAATAAAACGAAGACGAAAAATGCACTCCCGAACGAAACTTCGAGAAGCAATACCCTCGGCTGATTCGCTCACGGAAGCACAGTTTCTTATGAACAAAAATATCGGGGAAAGTTTGTTATAAATAGACGGGGTTGCCAAGTAGGAGGACCGCGTGGGTGGACGCGGCAGGGACAAGGGAGTATTGTACCAGAAGAACGGAGTATTGTACCAGAAGAACGGAGTATTGTACCAGAAGAACGGAGTATTGTACCAGAAGAACGGAGTATTGTACCAGAAGAACAAAGTATTGTACCAGAAGAACGAGTATTGTACCAGAAGAACAAAGTATTGTACCAGAAGAACGGAGTATTGTACCAGAAGAACAAAGTATTGTACCAGAAGAACGAGTATTGTACCAGAAGAACAAAGTATTGTACCAGAAGAACGGAGTATTGTACCAGAAGAACGGAGTATTGTACCAGAAGAACGGAGTATTATACCAGAAGAACAAAGTATTGTATCAGAAGAACGGAGTATTGTACCAGAAGAACGGAGTATTGTACCAGAAGAACGGAGTATTGTACCAGAAGAACGGAGTATTGTACCAGAAGAACGGAGTATTGTACCAGAAGAACGTAGCGATTGTGTACCAGTGAACGGGTGTGGGTGGACGATGGGACAATGGGGCTGAAGTTGATGGTTTTGAACGGTTTGAACTTTTGAAGTTTTGAGCTGTGTGGGCTTGACATGTTGAACGGGCTGATCTTTTTGGAAGTTTTGAACTTTGGGCTCTTGATATTTTGAACAGCTTGAACTTTTTGAAGTTTTGGATTTTGAATTCGTCATTTTGAACGGCCTGAACTTTTAGACAAAAAGTAAACAAACACAGAGACGGCAATTTGATTAGTCACAAAGAAAACTAGAAGAAATCTGATCAAAGAAAACATAATAATGGAAGAAAAACGATATGAATAAATAAAAAGTAAAAAAAAAAAAAAACACACAAAGACGAGAACAATCGATCAGATGGGGTGACCAGGTGACAAAGAGGGGGGGTGGGGGGTGGGGGGTGTCAGGTGATAAAAAAAAGTAGCTGCCACCACAGGATTCGATATTATGAATCTTTTGGTTTCTTTATATTCAAAAAATAAAATTTTTGTCTTATCTTATTTACTTTTAACTATAATTTTAATTCTAGTTTTTTTTAGTCATTGTTCTTTTTCAAATAAACATTTGAATCTAAATTTTATGTTAACATTCACGTTAATGCTAATATATAATTTTATTTTTCAAATGATTTATCGAGGACTGTCATAGCAATTAGACCCAGAGAGCTTTCAGCATTTTAGTATCCATAGGATTAATTAACTTCATGAGCCCCGATTCCTTTTAATAATCTGCTCTTCATTAGTACTATTGTTCTTATTCAAAATTTTGAGGGTTTTTGAAAGGTATTAGAAAAAAAAATCTGTTAATTCTTATATTAGATATTAAACCACACACATAGATGCATGGTTAGTACAGCAAAGCGAAGCACATGCAAGACTTAAGAAAATACACACATGAAGCAAAATACACACACATGAAACATACACACATGATGCAAAATACACACATGAAGCAAAATACACACACATGAAACATACACACATGATGCAAAATACACACATGAAGCAAAATACACATACATAAAGCACACACACACATGATGCAAAATACACACATGAAGCAAAACACACACACATGAAGCAAAACACACACACACATGAAGCAAAATACACACATACATAAAGCAAAACACACACACACATGAAGCAAAACACACATACACATGAGGCAAAACACACACACATGAAGCATACACACATGAAGCAAAGCACACACACACACATGAAGCAAAACACACGCACACATGAAGCAAAACACACACACACACACATGAAGCAAAACACACACACACGAAGCAAGACACGCACAACGACATAAACACTTTTCATGTCACCTGTTTATTGCCGTTCCCACTCACACACGCGGAAGTGCCACGGAAAATCTATGGGCGTTTTCGTTTTGGCACTGTGTGGCACTCTTGTTAGTTTTCGGCCCTCGGGAGTGTTCTTACAGGCACTTACATGGCCTTATTAAAATTATCCTCTTTATCATCATTTTCATTATTGTTATCATCATACTACTATTATCGTATAATTCTTAATATCATTATTATTACTATTACTATAATTTCACTTTTATATCCATCATTATTATTATTATGATCATTATTTTCGTTATTATTATTATTATGATTATTATTTTCGTTATTATTATTATTATTATCATCATTCTTGGTGTCTAAACAATTCATATACGATAACATATACGTAATATACAAAACATACACCTACACAAAATGCGTTATGCACTGTAATATAGTGACAATATTTAACCGTTTCGAACTATCATGTAATTCGCCAAACTGGCTAATTTATTCATTAATGATTTAAATACTAATAAAACTAGAAATATTATTCTAGAAATATTATTATTCATTCTACCTTCACATTATTCATCTTTATCACCGTTATTAGTTATCAACTCTCTTACTTGATTGCACAAACTTCACTTTATGATATGAAGAGAATTGCAACTAATGTGAATATGAATTGTATTATGCACTGTGCAACTTGCTCTGCTGCCCGTGTAGAGAAACGTTGAAAAGGCTTCAAAAAAGGTATATTATTTTTAAAGGAATATTGGTGAATACGGAATGCATGAAACATTATTGCTAAAAAAGAAGAAGAAAAAGAAGAAAAAGAAGAAAACAAAAAAGAAGAAAAAGAAAAAGAAGAAGGAAAAAAGAAGAAAAGAAAAGAAAAAGAAAAAGAAGAAGGAAAAAAGAAGAAAAGAAGAAAAAAAGAAAAAGAAAAAGAAGAAGGAAAAAAGAAGAAAAGAAGAAAAAAAGAAAAAGAAGAAAAAGAAAACGAAGAAAAAGAAAACGAAGAAAAAGAAGAAAGAGAAGAAAAAGAAGAAAAGAAATAAAAAAGAAAAAGAAGAAAACAGACGAAAAGAACCTCTTCGACGCACAGTATGCACATAAACGATTTTTACATTATATTCTTCAATATACATGAGTTACGAAATTTACAAATTTACTCTTAAAAAAAATGCATATTTAAGATAAAATCAACAACGTAAGACACAAAAAGAAACTTAGAATGCGTAACAACAACAACAACAAACAACTACAACAGCAGCAGCAACACCACCACCAACAATAACAACAACAACAAACAAGAAAAAACTACAACAGCAACACCATCACCAACAACAACAATAACAACAACAACCGCAACCACAACAGCAACAACAACAAAAAATAGCATAAACACTTGCCTGTGACAATAACAAACTCGATACCCGAAGGGATACATCTTTCTTACAAACCACACGCGTACATAGTGATTAAGAGTGTAACTTGTATACCAAAAAATCTGACAATACAATCAGAAGACAAGACTATCAGATGAATAGCCGTCGACACGATCTATAAATGCGGAAAAGATATGAATAATAATGAATATCTTCACAATACGAGACATGCATTTAACTTGTTTCGATTACAATCTCCGTCAAATATTTCCAAAATCGATCATTACAACTCCTTGTATTGAGAAGATAGACGCGGAAAAGATACGAATGGCAATAAATATCTTACACAATACGAGACATGTATTTAACTTGTTTCGATTACATCGTCAAATATTTCCAAAATCGATCATTACAACTCTTGCACTGAGAAGATAGACGCGGAAAAGATACGAATGGCAATAAATAATCTTACACAATACGAGACATGTATTTAACTTGTTTCGATTCCACCTCCATCAGATATTTCCAAAAGCGGCCAATTCCACCTCTCTTGTGAAGATATTCATTCTCATTCATACCTTTTCTCCGCAAGCAACACGGTCCCCGATTAATAAAACCACGAATTCGAGCTTGTTCCGTATCACGCTTTGGGGATATCGTTCTTGCAAGCACTAACCCTCAAGCGTCCAAATGAATTGAAAAAATTTGTGTTAAAAATGTATAGACACCACCGCGAATTTCACCAGTTTATGTTGTTCTGTTGTACTGAATTCCCGAGCTCACTTGGCTATTTTGAGTGGAAACAAACAGACAAGATAGACAAAATAAAAGGAAAAACAGACAGACAAAGAAGGAAACAAACAGATAAAAAAGGAAATAAACAGACAAAAAGGAAACAAAGACAAAAAAAAAAGAAGAAAAAAGAGAGACGCTGTACCTTATGTTATTACTATTATCATTGTTATTATTATCTTTTCTCTTTTTCTCTGTCACTGTTCGTCTGTCTGTCTCTGTCTCCCTCCTCCTCCCCCTTCCTCCTCTTCTTCTTTTTTTTTCTTCTCCTCCTCCTCCTCCTCTTTCTCTTCCTCTCATTTTCCCACAGATTACTAAATATTAAGACACAAAAAACATTTTCCTCCTTAAAAATCCTATATACTATAGATAGATAGCTTTAATTAACAGTGCAATAACCCTCTGATAGTCTTTGATCAGTAAAGGTCCTATAAATAGACAGAGAATTCCGTTTCAAGCCAAACTATTACAGTTTTAGAGATGGCACAATTACAAAAAACAACAACAAAGTTATTCCTTATTGATATTATTAGTATTATCATTATTAGTATTATAACATACGAATATCATTGTGATTTTTGTATTTTCATTATCATTAGATTAACAGTATTGTTATTCCATAATTATTATTATTATCCCTATTATCGTTATCATTAAAATCATCATTATTATTACTACTATCATCATCATCATCATCATTATTATTGTTTTTGCCATCATTATTATTATTATTATTATCATAATTATTATCATTCTAATTATTATCCTCATCATCATTTTCATCATTGTTATCCTCATAATATCATTATCATTATTATAATTCCTATTATAATTATCGTTATTATTACTATTATTATAATTTTTATATCCATTATTACTATTCTTATCATCATTCTTATTATCATTATTATGATGATGATTATTACTATCATTATTATTGTCGCTGTAGTTATAATTTTTATTATTAATTGTTTTATGAAACAAAACAACAACAACAAAACACATTATCTTCAATATCAATTAACTAAAGGAAATGAAGATTTATTTTAACGATAAAGATGATTACAAGTATCCTTTCTCCAATTTCTAATTATTACGGTATAGATTATCCCAGATGGTCCATTGCCTTAATATATCATAACGTTATAAACTGTTATTCTCTTGTCCATTACCGTAATATATCATAACGTTATAAACTGTTATTCTCTTGTCCATTACCGTAATCTTATATAACACCACTAAAGATTGCAATATATTGGCCATTCCAATAATATTCCAAGTTGATCGTTCATTCCCATTTTGATTAGACTGACTACAATTTAGTGTCGATGTTTACATAAATGAACTTGCATATTCTGGACAGACCCGCTGTTGCCAGGCGAGTGAAAGGACTGTGTGGTTGCAAGCTGTCCACATGATACCTTGCCTTCCTCACCCCATGCAACAAAAACAAAGGCAGGGTCATGCACGCTGAGGGTTAGGGGTCTGCTTGCACTGTGGCAAAGGGGAATTTGAGCTTGGATACACGGGTAGGGGGGGAAAAAGTCGGTTTGTGCTGTCGCGTGGCTCGGCCAAGAAAGAATTCGTAGCTTTTTGATGCGGGGACAGGAGAGAGAAAAGTGTGGAAGAGAGGGAGAGAGTGAGAGGGAGAGGGAGAGAAAAGTGTGGAAGAGAGAGAGAGAGGGAGAGGGGAGAAAGGGCAGAGAGAGAGGGAGAGGGAGGGAGAGAAAAGTGTGGAAGAGAGAGAGAGAGAGAGGGAGAGGGAGAGGGAGAGAGAAAAGTGTGGAAGAAGAAGAGAGGGAGAGGAGAGAAAAGTGTGGAAGAGAGAAAGGTGTGGAAAGAGAAAGAGATGTGGAGAGAGAGAAAAGTGTGGAAGAGAGAGAGAAAAGTGTGGAAGAGAAAGAGAGAAAAAAGTGTGGAAGAGAGAGAAGAGAAAAGTGTGGAAGAGAGAGAGAAAAGTGTGGAAGAGAGAGAGAAGAAGAAAGTGTGGAAGAGAGAGAGAGAAACGTGTGGAAGAGGAAAAAAAGTGTGGAAGAGGAGAGAAAAGTGTGGAAGAGAGAAAGAAAGAGGAGTGTGGAAGAGAGAGAAAGAAGTGTGGAGGGCAGAGAAAAGTGTGGAAGAAGAAAAGTGTGGAAGAGGGAAAAGTGTGGAAGAGAGAGAGAAAGTGTGGAAGAGAGAGAGAGAAAAGTATTGGAAGAGAGAGAGAGAAAGGGAGTATTGGAAGAGAGAAAAGTGTGGAAGAGAGAGAAACGTGTGGGAAGAGAGAGAGAAAAAGTGTGGAAGAGAGAGAGAGAAGAAGTGTGGAAGGAGAAAGAAGTGTGGAAGAGAGAAAAGTGTGGAAGAGAGAGAGAAAAGTGTGGAAGAGAAAGAGAGAAAAAAGTGTGGAAGAGAGAGAGAGAGAGAGAAAAGTGTGGAAGAGAGAGAAAAGTGTGGAAGAGAAAGAGAGAGAGAAAAAGTGTGAAGAGGAGAAAAGTGTGGAAGAGGAAAAGTGTGGAGAAAAGATGTGGAAGAGAGAGAAAGGAAGTGTGGAAGAGAGAGAGAAAAGTGTGGAAGAGAGAGAGAAAAGTGTGGAAGAGAGAGAGAAAAGTGTGGAAGACAGAGAGAAAAGTGTGGAAGAGAGAGAGAAAAAAGTGTGGAAGAGAGAGAGAGAGAGAGAGAGGGAGAGGGAGAGGGAGGGAGAGGGAGAGGGAAGGAGGGGGAGAGGGAGAGGGAGAGGGAGGGAGAGGGAGGGAGAGAGAGGGAGATAGAGAGAAAGAGAGAGAGAGAGAGAGAGAGAGAGAGAGAGAGAGAGAGAGAGAGAGAGAGAGAAAGTGTGGGAAGAGAGAGAGAGACAGAGAGAGACAGAGAGGGAGAGGGAGGAGAGGGAGGGAGAGAGGGAGAGGAGAGGGAGAGGGAGAGGGA
>NC_091589.1:4535822-4538322 GCF_042767895.1 Penaeus vannamei
ACCCAAATACAGTTACCTGTCTTTACCCACATACAGTTACCTGTCTTTACCCAAATACAGTTACCTGTCTTTACCCACATACAGTTACCTGTCTTTACCCAAATACAGTTACCTGTCTTTACCCACATACAGTTACCTGTCTTTACCCAAATACAGTTACCTGTCTTTACCCAAATACAGTTACCTGTCTTTACCCAAATACAGTTACCTGTCTTTACCCACATACAGTTACCTGTCTTTACCCAAATACAGTTACCTATCTTCCATCGGAAGAGGAAGAGGAGTAGTAGTATTAGGAGGAAGAGGAGGAAGAGGAGGAGGAGGAGGAGGTTTTGGAGGGTGAGGAGAAGAACAGAGGAGGAGGAGGAGGAGGAAATAGAGATGGAGGTGAGGAAAAGGATAGAGGAGGAGGAGGAGGAGGAGATGGAGATGGAGATGGAGATAGAGATGGAGGGTGTGGAGGAGTATAGAGGAGGAGGAGGAGGGGAAGAGGAGGTGGAAATAGAGATGGAAGGAGAGTAGAAAAATAGAGGAGAAGGAGGAGGAGGTGGAGATGGAGATGGAAGGTGAGGAGATGAATAGAGGAGGAGGAAGAGAAGGAGACAGAGATGGAGGGAGAGGAGAAGAATAGAGGAGGAGGAAGAACAGAAGGAGGTAGAGATGGAGGGAGAGGAGAAGAATAGAGGAAGAGGAGGAGCAGGAAGGCGGAGGTGATAGAGATGGAGAGAGAGTAGAAGAATAGAGGAGGAGGGGGAGGAGGAGGAAGAGGAAGAGTAGGAGGAGGAAGAGGAGAGGAGGGAGGAGGTAGAGATAGAGATGGAGGGTGAGGAGAAGAATAGAAGGGGTGAAGAGGAAGAAGAGGAGGAGGAACAGAATGAGGGGCGGAGAGCAGGGGGAGGGGTTTTGGGGCGTAGAAAAAGAAAATGACAAAACATAGAATAAAAAAAGCCTACAAAGAAGAGCCCAAAGAGGAAGGTTAAAAGAAGAAGAAAATCATAAGCAAGAACGAAGAATGAGAAGCCAAAGAGGAAGAATAAGAAGAAGCCAGAGAATATAAAAGAAGAAGAAGACGTCAAGCAAAAAATAAAAAGAATGAGAATTCAATGACAAAGAATAAGAATAGTAAGAAGCCAAAGATGAAGAAGACAAAAAAGAAGAAAAAGCCAAAGAGAGAGAAGAAACAGAAGTCAAAGGAAGCTAAAAATCTTGAAGCCAAAGACGAACCAAAAAAATAAGGTCAAAAAGGGAGAAGCTAAAGAAGTAAATAGAAAAAAATTAACTAAAGAAGAAGCAAAAAAAAAAGGAATTTAACGAATAAGAAAAAGAAGACAAAGAGGAGGAAGAGGTCAAAGAATAAGAATAAGAAGGCAAAGAACAAGAAGGCAAAAAAGACGAATAAGAAGACAAAGAAGAAAAAAAACACAAAGAAAACGAATAATGAGCCAAAAAAGAAGAAATCAAAGAACAAGAAAAAGAAGACAAATAAGCCAAAAAAAGAAGAAAATTCAGATACCCCCCCTCCAAAAAAAGTCAAAGAATAACAATAAGAAACCAAAGAAGCAGAAGAAAAAGCCAAAGAAAAACAAGAAAAAATCAGACCCCCCCCAAAAAAAAGGCAAAGAATAATAACAAGAAACCAAAGAAGAAGAAGCCAAAGAAAAACAAGAAAAATAAGAAAAGAAGAAAAAGAGTGAAGTTCGACCAAGCGCATCCCACCTCAACTTCACGTCCTCGGTTACTAAGCGACCGAGTCACGTGACCAGAAATCATTACTTTTCCACAAAAGGATGAATGGGATGGTACACACTCATTAACGAGGATTTCAAAGGCCGTTGGGGGTCATTGCTACAGAATAGGGGGGAGGGGGGGGAGAAGGGGGATTTTTTTTTTTTTTTGGAAGAGGGGGGGGGAGAAGGGGGAAGGGTTAGGGTTGATTTTTTCTTGGGATTTTTTTTTTTTTTTTTTTTTGGGGGGGGACGTGGTAGGGGGATGGGTGGAATTTTTTTACGATCTTTTTTTTTTTTTTGGGGGGGATGGGGGATTTTTTTGATTTTTTGGGGGGGGGGGTAGGGGAGGGGGGAGGAGGTTGTCCTTTTTTTTTTTTCTTCTTTCTTAACTCTTTTCGTCTGTTTTCTTCTACTTTCCTCCCTTCCTTTAATCTCTTCGTTTCTTTTCCCTCCCTCCTTACTTCTCTCTTTCCTCCTCTCTCTGTCCTTACCAGATTCTCTCTCTCTCTCTTTCTCTCTCTCTCTCTCTCTCTCTCTCTCTCTCTCTCTCTCTCTCTATATATATATATATATATATATATATATATATATATATATATATATATTATACATACATATATATATATATATATATATATATATATATATATATATATATATATATATATATATATATATATATTATACATACATATATATATATACATATATATTATACATACATATATATATATTTATATACATATATATATCATTATCATTTTCATTATTAT
>NC_091589.1:4545822-4550822 GCF_042767895.1 Penaeus vannamei
ATACATATAATGATGCATTAATGAGAAAAAAAAACTGTATTGACAGTCAGAATGTTGAATAAAGAAATTTAAATATGGGTTTGCCTAAATATGAATATAGAAATATGTGGACAAATATAAATACTATTATTACTATTACATACGTGCGAGAGAGAGAGAGAGAGAGACAGAGAGACAGAGAGAGAGAGAGAGAGAGAGACACACGCACACAGAGAGAAAAGAGAGACGGATAGAGAGAGAGAGAGAGAGAGAGAGAGAGAGAGAGAGTGTGTGTGTGTGTGTGTGTGTGTGTGTGTGTGTGTGTGTGTGTGTGTGTGTGTGTGTGTGTGTGCGTGTGTGACTGTATGTGTGTGTGTGTGTGTGTGTGTATACCTGCGTGCGAGTGTGTATAATAGTAATAACTGTTCTGTAAAGGAGTAGAAGACCAATAACTATTCCCTAACCACACCTGAAACACCAAGGAAAGTACAACGAAAAAAAAAAATAAAATAAAAAAAATAAACATAAAAAGTCATAAAACCCACTCAAGAATATACATACCGGGGTAAGAGGTAAAGAGGTACCTTAAGAAGTCCAAATAGGTAGGGCAGAGGGGGTGGGGTGGGGGTGGGGGGTGGGGGTGGGGTGGGGGTGGGGTGGGCGCGGGACTTTGGTATGGTCGCAGGAAGGGGGGAGAGGGGGTACAAGATAGCTGGTGGGGAGGGAGGGGGGAAGGGGAAGTGGGGGAGAAATAAAAAGGAAGAGGGGGGGGGGGACAGGACAGCTGGTGTAGGGACAGGGGGGCGGGAGGGAGAGAGGGTACAGGACAGCTGGTGTATGGAGAGACAGGCACTGAAAAGGGGTGAGGAAAATGAGAAAGAGGAGGCACAGAACAGAGAGAGAGAACCTTAAAACGAAGCTGGAGAAAGAGAAGGAAAGGAAGAGAGAGAGAGAGAGAGACAAAGACAGAGACAGACAGACAGATAGAGACAGAGAAGGAGACAGAGAGAGAGAGAGGGAGATAGAGACAGAGACAGAGAGAGAAAGAGAGAGAGAGAGAGAGAGGAAGACAGAGAGAAGGAGAGAGAAAGAAAGAGACAGACAGACAGACAGACAGACAAAAAAAAAAAAAAAAAAAAACACACACACACACAAGACAGCCCATAGGGGAAACCTACGGGGAACAGAAGGAGGCAAGAAAGAAAGGAATAAGAAAACCATAAGAAAACCAGACGGTCTTTTAAGAAGTGTGTCTCCTCCACGACGTATGTAATGATCGGACGAAGACCTCCCAAGGGGCGATTTTAACCCTTAGGACGTCGGTCTGGAAGGTCTCCCCCGGGGCTTGTAGATCGCAGGGGCTGGCACAGAGAAGGGGAGGTGGGAAGAAGAGGAGGAGAAGGGGGAGGTGGGAAGAAGAGGGGAGGTGGGAAGAGGAGGAAGAGAAGGGGGTGGGGGTGGGAAAGAGGGAAGAGGAAGAGGAAAAAAAATTAATGGAGGTGGGAAGAGGAGGAGGAGGGAGAAGGAGGGGGAGGGAGAAAGAGGAAAAAAATCATGGAGGTGGGAAGATGAGGGAGGAGGATGGAGGGGGAGAAAGAGGAAGAGAAAGAGGAAGAGGAAAAAAACTCATGGAGGTGGAAAGAGGGAAGAAGAAGAAAAAAAAGAACAGAGAAAGAAGAGAAAGAGAGGGAAAGAAAGAAGGAAAAACTCATGGAGGTGGGAAGAGGATGGGAGGAGGAAGGGGGAGGAGGAAGAAGAGGAAAAGAGGAAGAGGAAAGAGGAGGAAAGAGGAAAAGGAAGAGGAAAAAAAACTCATGGAGGTGGGAAGAGGAGGGGAGGAGGGGGAGGGGGAAAGAAAGATGAAGAGGAAAGATGAAGAGGAAAAAAAATAATTGAGGTAGGAAGAAGAGGAGGAGAAGGGGGAGGGGAGAGAAAGAGGAAGAGGAAGAGGAAAAATAATGGAGGTGAGAAGAAGAGAAGAAGGGGGAAAGAGGAGAAAGAGGAAGAGGAAGAGGAAAAAAACTCATGGAGGTGGGAGAAGAGGAGGAGAAGGGGGAGGGGGAGAAAGAGGAGGAAGAGGAAAAAAACTCATGTAGGTGGGAAGAAGGAAGGGAGGAGGAGGGGAGAGAAAGAGGAGAAAGAGAAAGAGGAAAGAGGGAAGAGGAAGAGGAAAAACTCATGGAGGAGAAGAGGAGAAGGATGGGGAGGGGGGGAGAAAGAGGAAGGGAGGGAAGAGGAAGAGGAAAAAAACTCATGGGTGGGGGAAGAGGAGGGGAGGAGGATGGGGGAGGGAAAGAAAAAAGAGAAAGAGGAAGAGGAAAAACTCATGGAGGTAGGAAGAGGAGGGGAGAAAGAGGGAGGGGGAGAAAGAGGGAAGAAGAAAAATACTCATGGAGGGAAGAAGAGGAGGAGGAGAAGGGGGGGAGAAAGAGGAGAAAGAGGAAAGAGAGAAGAGGGGGAAAGAGGAAGAAGAAAGAACAGAAGAAGAGGAAAGAGGGAAAAGGAATTACTCATGGAGGGGAGGAAGAAAAGAGAAGAGGAAAGAAGGGAAGAGGAAAAATCTCATGGAGGTGGGAAGAAGAGGAGGAGGAAGGGGGGGAGAAAGAGGAAGAGGAAAAACTCATGGAGGTAGGAAGAAGAGGATGGGGAGGGAGAGGAAAGAAAGAGGGGGTAAAAGAAGAGGAAAAACTCATTTAGGGTGAGGAAAGAGGGGGAGGAGGAAGTGGAGGAAGAAAAAAGGGAAGAGGAAGAGGAAAGAACTCATGGAGGAAAATAAGTTCATGGGGGGGAGAAAGGTGAGAAGAGGAAGAGGAAAGAGGGAGAGGGAGAGAAAGAACTCATGGAGGTGGGAAGAGAAGGGAGAGGTCGCGGAGGTGGGAACCGGAGGAGAAGAGGATGGCGGTGGGCGAAAAAAAGAAAGAGGGAAAAGAGGAAGAGGAAAAGAAGAAAGAAGTGGTGGTCGGGAGGAGGAGAGAAAGGGGGGGGAGGGAAGGAAAGAAGAGAATGAAAGAGGGGAAAGAGGGAGAGGAATATGAGCTCGTGGAGATGGAACAGGAGGAGAAGAGAGGAGAAGAGGTAGGGACGGATAAAGGAAAGAAAGAGGGAATAAAGGAAGAGGAAGAGAACAGATGAGGAAAGAGGGGAGAAGAAAGAGGAAGAGGAAAAGAAGTTCGTGGAGGTGGGAAAAGGAGAAGAGGAAGAAGAGGGCAAGGAAAGAAGGGAAAGAAAGAGGAGAATGAAAGAGGGGAAAGAGGAAGATGAAAAACTAATGGAGTTGGGAGGAGGAGGGGGAGGGAGGAAGGGGAAAGAGGAGAAAGAAGGGAAAGAAAGAGGAGAAAGAAACAAGGGAAAGAAAGGAAGAGGAGAAAGAAATTAGGAAAAGAGGAAGAGGAAAGCTCGTGGAGGTGGGAAGAAGAGGAGAAGAAGAGGAGGAGGAGAAGGGAAAGAAAGAAGGGATATATAAGAGGAAAAGAAGAAAGAAGTGGTTGGGAAAGGAGAAGAGGAGGGGGGCGGAGAGTAAAAAGGGGAAAGAGGAAGAGGAAAATAAGTTCGTGGAGGTGGGAACAGGAAAAGAAAGGGGGAAAGGAAAGAAGAGAATGAAAGAGGGGAAAGAGACATGATGATAATGATGATAATGATAAGAATGAGGATATTAATACATAAAATAACGATGATGATAATGATAAAGGTAATTATAATGATGATAATGATGATAATGATAAGAATGGTGATATTAATAATTAGAATAATGATAATGATAAAGGTAAGGATAATGATGACAATGATAACAATAGCATTAACAGAAATGATATGATAATGATGTTGATAACAGTAATGACAAAAATGATAATCATGATGACAATGATGATTAGATGATAATGATAATAATGAGATGATGATGCCATAATTATAATAATGATGATAATGGTGAAAACAACCAAATAGTAATAACAATAATTATAATAACAATAACAATAATAATCATGATGATAATAATAATATCAAGGTCAATGATAATGATGATATCAATAATAATAATAATAGTAAAGATGACAATATAAATAACAATAACAACACTAACAACAATAATGAAAATAGAATAGTATTACTGCTACTGTTGCTTCTACCACTAGGACTACGACTACTACTACTTCGACTACTATTAATAACAACGGCACTAATGAGTGAAGAAATAAAATAACCACTCTTCGCCTTCCTTACCTTCGTCTCCTCGTCATCAGGAACTCCTCACAAGACGCTGCCAAGCCAAGGACACTCCGGACGTCTTGCCCGCCTCATCAACAGTGGAACTCCTCCTTAATGAACAGATGACTCGGGAACGGTTGCTATGGGAGACCTCAAGTAGCAGACAACATCGGGTCTTCTTCCTTCCGGGCAATCTTTTCTTGAAGGATTTCTTTATTTCGGATCACCGGTGGTACTAATTGGTTCGGTAACTTTCGGTGTTTTCGAGGCACAAGGGGTCGAAGAGGGTTCGAGCAGGTTTTCGAACGGAGGTGATCGAGCTGGTTCGTTGTTTTGGGTACAGGAATTGGAAGTGTTTTGTTGTTTTGGGTATCGTGGTTGGAAGTGTTTTGTTGTTTCGTGTACCGTATTTAAAAGTGTTTTGTTGTTTTGGGTACCGTAATTGAAAGTGTTTTGTTGTTTAGTGTATCGTGATTGAAAGTGTTTTGTTGTTTAGAGTACTGTGATTGGAAGTGTTTTGTTGTTTTGGGTACCGTAATTGAAAGTGTTTTGTTGTTTAGAGTACTGTGATTGAAAGCGTTTTGTTGCTTCGAGTACCGTAATTGAAAGTGTTTTGTTGCTTCGAGTACCGGATTTGAAAGTGTTTTGTTGTTTTGGGTACCGTAACTGAACGTGTTTTCTTGTGTTGGATACCGTATTTGAAAGCGTTTTGTTGTTTAGAGTACTGTGATTGAAACGGATTCGTTGTTTCGTGTACTGTAATTGAAAGTGATTTGTTGTTTCGCGTATTTTTGAAACAAATTCGTGTTTTTTAG
>NC_091589.1:4553322-4555822 GCF_042767895.1 Penaeus vannamei
GAGAGAGAGAGATAAATAGATAGATAGATAGATAGATAGAGAGAGAGAGAGAGAGAATTGAAACTAAATATAAGATAGGAATAAGATAAAGGCCTAAGAATTTACTTTGACTGAGGGAAAGGCGGAATTTACGAAGGTAACTTGGTTGATTATAGTTTATATGGATTTTTTCTTTTTATAGGAAAACCATAATGATTAATTCACGAATGATAATGGCTATTAAGAATTTTAATTAGACATTTAAATACCCATTTCTTGGCATAATTAAGCTTTGCACTGAAATGAAAAAGATATATGGTAATCACTGCTAATTGTTTAGTAAAATTATTTGTTAAGAGATATCAGCATAGTGTTTAAAGGTCATGATTAATGTACTTATTAATTCATTGCAATAATCAATAATGCAAAACAAATTAACAAGCAAGAAAATATTACCTAATTTATAGTCTACACAACATTCAAAGCAAACATTTAAATGAATATCAACTCTATGAATGGCAATACTCACAAACAAGTCCATTGGTACATATATAGAAAAGAAATAGAATACATATAAAAGGGTACGATATATTCTCTCTCCTCGTTCTCTCTTTTCCTCCCATTCTCTTTCTCTTTCTCTCTCCTATTCTCTCTCTCCCTCTCTCTCTATTATTTTTTTATTCTGTCTCTGTCATGTAGCAAGATATTTACCCCACATAGTGTTTCATTTTTTGAAATCTATTAATTCATGTATCTTTTTTTATTATTATTTTTTTAGTTTTTTATTTTTTTACACATCCGGTAACAATTAATAAATTTCTTGCTGTTCTTGTAGGGAGAACAAACTGTGTGAGTTTCAGTATAACACACCACATCAATCTCGCCCAAGTAGACACATACAGACAAACACACAAGCACACACACGCACACAAACACACATACACGCCCGGTTTGTTAGGATTGTGCGAGGCCCGACCCAAAGAATATAGACTTGACATAAAGCATAAATAGCATACAAACACACAAACACACACGCACATACAAACGCAAATGCACACACATACAAGCACACACACACACAATTACACATAAACAATTACACACACACATACAAACACACATAAACAACTACACGCACGCATACAAGCACACACACAAACGCACATAAACAAGTACACGCATACATACAAGCACACATAAACACACACATAAACAATCACACACACACAAACACATACATAGACAAGTACATACACACGCATACATAAACAAGTACACCCACCCACACACATACAAGTACACACGCACATACATAACAAGGTACCGAGATTGCCTCAAGAACAGTCACCTGATCATAGAAAAATGAAACCAAAAATAGGTTAGACAAGGAAGCATCTGTACATCCAACAGAGAGCAGGGGATCTGCCATTGCAAAAGTCATGCAGTATCAACATAGTGGCTGCTGATGGCTTTCTGCAACTCTTAAAAGCTGCTTTCTCTCCATCTTATGATTAATTCACGGAAAAGTCTTCTCCTGGCACTATCTGGAACAACACATTCACTTTGTGCGATTTCCTTGGATCTCGCTAATGCAGACGTCCTTGCCGCGTGAACGAAGAAACTTGTAAAGATTTATCTCACAAAGCAAAGTCCCCAGAGAGACCGGAGTGACGAGAGGAGTTGGGAGAACATAACCTGAAGAGAGAGATACCGCGTGGTTGGGTGGATGGTGTTGAAAAATTCACAACCGTGAATACTTTAGCGTTGCAGATGGTATGAAAAGATCTACTTGAATACACATACACACCCACACGTATATGTATATATATATATATATATATATATATATATATATATATATATATATATATATATATATATATTTGTGTGTGTTTGTGTGTGTGTGTATAAACATATGTATAAGTGTGTGTGTGTATTTATATATATAGTGTCTGTGTGTGTGTGTCTGAGTGTGCACATACACACACATCAGTACTTATATGCAATCACACACACACACACTCATACTATTGGATATATGTGTGTGTGTGTGTGTGTGTGTGTGTGTGTGTGTGTGTATGTGTGTGAGTGTATGTGTGTGTGTATGTATGTATATATAAACATATGTATATGAGTGTGTGTATTTATATATATATAGTGTCTGTGTCTGAGTGTGCACATACACACACATCAGTACTTATATGCAATCACACACACACACTCATATGATGGCATATATATATGTGTGTGTGTGTGTGTGTGTGTGTATGTGTGTGTGTGTGTGTGAGTATGTGTTACGTATCATGTTGCCCAGGCATCCACCTTGGAGAGGACACTCCAACCCCATTGCAAAGCGAGGTCACAACACCAGAAGTGGTAATTACCAGTTTTAAGGGTCTGTTTCGACTGGAGTGCAGTGAGATGTCAGGGTCACTCACTTATCATTTTAACCATCGATTACCGGCGCTGTTCCAACTACGGCTCTTCGGTTAAGGCTCTTCAACGTGCAGATCGTTAGCAA
>NC_091589.1:4573322-4580822 GCF_042767895.1 Penaeus vannamei
TCTCTGTCTCTCTCTCTCCCTCTCCCTCCCCCCCCCCTCTCTCTCTCTCCCTCTCCCTCTCTCTCACAAACCCACACACACGCACACACACCCACACGCACACACACACACACACGTGTCTATAATAAAAAGCCTATTTCTTCGCTATCCTATTATCGCTTCCGTGTAATGGCAATTGCTTTTAAATCAAAGGAGAAGTATTTTCTGTATCAAAGAATTTCAGAAATATGTGAAAGCGAAGGTTAATGCCATTACACGAAATAATGATAAACAGGATGCGAAAATCTCTTATGAAAATCTTTCTTTTGATATTTTGTGTCATCCATGGATTTCTTGGGAAGAAAACGTGATCCAATTAGCTTCAGTTTAGCTTCAATTATTTTTTTTTCTTGGGTTGAAAATGTCTCGAAAAAAAAATATTCCTCATATTCCTCAAAATATTCAAATCGCTTGCACGTGAAGACGGAAAAATCAAATGAATAAACAAATAATTAATAAAAACAATCAAGCAAATAAACAAGGAATAAGTGAATTAGGAAAAGAAAAGAAAATAACGAAGGAAAATCTAAGAATACTTTATCCCATAGATACTGAACATTCATTCAACTTTCATAAAGATGGGCGTCTACCTCAGTAATTGCTCGATTCCCGAATTCACTTGATATAATTTCAGCTTGCAATTAATTGGTGATTTGTGCGGCCAATAAAACGTCTGATTTATTGATATTCCTGGAATGTTTTACTCTTTCTAAACGAGTCAAACTTATGATAGTTTTTGTTGTTGTTGTCGTTTTGTGATTGTATGTGTGTTTTTCATAGAGATAACTGCTTGCTATTCTATTATATTCTATCCATAAAAAAATCTACTGTGAATTAGACAAAGGAAAATACCTGTTAAAGAAAATGTTAATATAAGACTTCAAATTCAAGAATATATTGTCTTCAATTAATTACTCCATTTGTCCTTTCTCAGAGCTCGTCTCAACAGTCTATATAGAATCATATTAAACAGCGATAAAACCAACGTGATTATATATATATATATATATATATATATATATATATATATATATATATATATATATATATATATTCATATATATATTATACTTCCTAATACACTATGGAATAATCAGTTTAAATACATACAATAAAGAAAAATCATAAGAATTTTACCTTTTCACATTTATCTTAAGCCCTGGCCTAACCTCCGCGGTTTTTCTGCATTTAACATTGGCACTATGATTAGACGAAAGGCACCGTATCACATCTTGATTAACTCTTTTCTGACAGCAGAGGACTCGCACTCATCGCTACAGCCCTGTTATTTGTTTGTCACTTTTGCCTTGAGAACTTTCATAGATCCTTAATAGCTATACTCTCAATTTTTAGCAAATTCTAGAAGATCCACGTACTAGCAAGTAACTATATGCTATATATAACGATGTATCAACGACTATATACTTTATACTTAAAATTGTATACCATATATAGCTGTGTACTTGGAAACAGGGTCGCCCGCTTTCCTGCCGTTCTCTAAACATTAGATGATAAAGAAAACGGATATAAATAATAAAATTGGACCATAGACTATCATAAACGGATGAATATTAGATTACAGTTACAGTGCGTAGGATCAGTCTAGTGATAATAAGATTTCCAGCGTTACTTTCTTGTTTATTGCATGCATAAAACAATATACAATAAATACATTACCAAGCCAATATTGTAACATTCAACAACATAAAATGCCCCAGAAGCTCTACATATAGAATGTCTTTGATGTAAAACTTAAAAGATTGTAACTCTGAACCTGTAAACTTGATTTATCTTAAAAATATATATACGACCATTCCTAGTGAGTGTTGTAGGGCTGAAGGTTCAAAGTCACTCTATGGGACTGTGCCTCTGCCTTTGGTGATGCCCAGCTGGACGACCCAGCTGAAGTGACATCGGATGAAATTTCCGGCGCGATGACGTTCGGTCTGCCACATCATACCAGTTTATACCAGGATGTTTTCAACAATTTTCATGTTTAATTAATTTGAACATGGGAAAATATCTCACTATTGTTTTAAACACTTTTCTTTTGCATCGAACTATCTGTAGTCATACAAAAAAAAAAAAAAAAAAGCCTTCGGAAAAAAAATCCGGTGACGTCACCATCCGTCGGTCGTCTTTTGTTTCCGTTTAGCAGACGAATTTTCCATAGAATTCCAGCACTGTTTTTTAACCATACTATTGATCTTAGCAAATTCAGAAAAATCCACGTACTAGCAAATTATATGCTATATATAACGATACTTAGAACTTTATACTGTATATAACTATGTACTTAGAAATACCTAGTACAGTCGCGGTCAAAGCTTGAGTCGAGCATGTTTCGAATGTCGTCTCGAACATCCCCTAAGTACCACACTTTTTGAATAGGTCGAGACAGATCTTCAATTCATTAACGGAGTTCTGTACAATAGAGAACTATTCTTTTTTTTTTCTTGGTTTTGCCTAAAATGTGATAGGATTGCTATTTGTATCAAGTACACGAGTATGCCGGTAACATCCAGGATATATTTTCCTGCCTGAGTGCGTACCCTAGAAAGCCTCAGCATTCACACGGTGGGAGGCATTTTATTCCAAACGAAGTACGGAAGTCTCCTCTTCGGCATACAGGGCGACCTTAACACTCTCCAAGATTGCGAGCTCATATCCGCATTGAATTTCAACCAGCTTGTGGCTTTCCCTATACGTGGGAAAACAACCTAGTCAAAAAAAAAAAATAAAATAAAAATAAAAAAAATAAATAAAAAATAAAAATAAATAAAAAAAATAAAAAAAATAAAAAAATATATAAAACTATTGTATGGGTGTTCTTCATCACTACCAGTTTTTGGGAATAGTGATCACCTATAGATGCTCAGGTTACCATTTAATGATTTAATGATCTACGTCAGTTTAAACACTGACAGGGGAGTGGAAATGAATATAAGAATACACATTTACATATACGGTGCATATACACGTACATACACACACACACACACACACACACAGAAACAAAGGCACACACACACACAGAAACAAAGGCACACACACACACACACACATACGTATATAAAACAAATATGAATGCGTGTGCGTATTTTTGTACACGTATCTGTCCTCACTCCCACCCCCGCCCTCACCGCCAATCACCGCCCCGAAAAGAATTAACCGACAACCCCCCTCCCCCCCGCAGCCCCAAAGCCCGCAGATCCGGCCGCCCGCACGCCCCCCAAACCGGCCGCCCGACGCTGATCCGGTGCTCATCGCCTTGAATCCGAGTCCCGTTGCGTGGCCGGCCTGCTAATGCGGCGCCAGGGTTGCCAACTGTTCGGGCGGTTGGAGGGGCGAGCGGCGCCAGGCTTGCCAACTGTTCGTGCGGTTGGAGGGGCAAGCGGCGCCAGGGTTGCCAACTGTTCGGGCGGTTGGAGGGGCATGCGGCGCCAGGCTTGCCAACTGTTCGAGCGGTTGGAGGGGCAAGCGGCGCCAGGGTTGCCAACTGTTCGGGCGGTTGGAGGGGCAAGCGGCGCCAGGGTTGCCAACTGTTCGGGCGGTTGGAGGGGCAAGCGGCGCCAGGGTTGCCAACTGTTCGGGCGGTTGGAGGGGCAAGCGGCGCCAGGGTTGCCAACTGTTCGGGCGGTTGGAGGGGCAAGCGGCGCCAGGGTTGCCAACTGTTCGGGCGGTTGGAGGGGCAAGCGGCGCCAGGGTTGCCAACTGTTCGGGCGGTTGGAGGGGCAAGCCGTGCCAGGGTTGCCAACTGTTCGGGCGGTTGGAGGGCCCAGCGGCGCCAGGCTTGCCAACTGTTCGGGCGGTTGGAGGGGCAAGCGGCGCCAGGGTTGCCAACTGTTCGAGCGGTTGGAGGGGCAAGCGGCGCCAGGGTTGCCAACTGTTCGGGCGGTTGGAGGGGCAAGCGGCGCCAGGGTTGCCAACTGTTCGGGCGGTTGGAGGGGCAAGCGGCGCCAGGGTTGCCAACTGTTCGGGCGGTTGGAGGGCCCAGCGGCGCCAGGCTTGCCAACTGTTCGGGTGGTTGGAGGGCCCAGCGGCGCCAGGGTTGCCAACTGTTCAGGCGGTTGGAGGGGCAAGCGGCGCCAGGGTTGCCAACTGTTCGGGCGGTTGGAGGGGCAAGCGGCGCCAGGGTTGCCAACTGTTCGGGCGGTTGGAGGGCCAAGCGGCGCCAGGGTTGCCAACTGTTCGGGCGGTTGGAGGGCCCAGCGGCGCCAGGGTTGCCAACTGTTCGGGCGGTTGGAGGGCCCAGCGGCGCCAGGCTTGCCAACTGTTCGGGCGGTTGGAGGGCCCAGCGGCGCCAGGGTTGCCAACTGTTCGGGCGGTTGGAGGGCCCAGCGGCGCCAGGGTTGCCAACTGTTCGGGCGGTTGGAGGGGCAAGCGGCGCCAGGCTTGCCAACTGTTCGGGTGGTTGGAGGGGCAAGCGGCGCCAGGCTTGCCAACTGTTCGGGCAGTTGGAGGGCCCAGCGGCGCCAGGGTTGCCAACTGTTCGGGCGGTTGGAGGGCCCAGCGGCGCCATGGTTGCCAACTGTTCGGGCGGTTGGAGGGCCCAGCGGCGCCAGGGTTGCCAACTGTTCGGGCGGTTGGAGGGCCCAGCGGCGCCAGGCTTGCCAACTGTTCGGGCGGTTGGAGGGCCAAGCGGCGCCAGGGTTGCCAACTGTTCGGGCGGTTGGAGGGCCCAGCGGCGCCAGGGTTGCCAACTGTTCGGGCGGTTGGAGGGCCCAGCGGCGCCAGGGTTGCCAACTGTTCGGGCGGTTGGAGGGACAAGCGGCGCCAGGCTTGCCAACTGTTCGGGCGGTTGGAGGGCCAAGCGGCGCCAGGGTTGCCAACTGTTCGAGCGGTTGGAGGGCCCAGCGGCGCCAGGGTTGCCAACTGTTCGGGCGGTTGGAGGGGCAAGCGGCGCCAGGCTTGCCAACTGTTCGGGCGGATGGAGGGCCAAGCGGCGCCAGGGTTGCCAACTGTTCGGGCGGTTGGAGGGGCAAGCGGCGCCAGGGTTGCCAACTGTTCGGGCGGTTGGAGGGGCAAGCGGCGCCAGGGTTGCCAACTGTTCGGGCGGTTGGAGGGGCAAGCGGCGCCAGGGTTGCCAACTGTTCGGGCGGTTGGAGGGCCCAGCGGCGCCAGGGTTGCCAACTGTTCGGGCGGTTGGAGGGGCAAGCGGCGCCAGGGTTGCCAACTGTTCGGAGGGCAGCGTGCAGATTGTGATGTATGCTTTTGATTGCTTTTGTTTTATTGATATTAATGGGATTATTGTGAAGAGAACGTAGGAAGGTGCGAAGAGGAAGAAGAGGGGAAAGAGGAGAAAAGGGAGATATGGAAATGAACTAATTTGATAGGAGAAGCACTCAAGAAGATAAGGTTCTTATTTTCAAAAAATGATTTAATAGGATAAAGGCATCCAGTTTTAAGGTTTGGTAAAAAGCGACCAACTTTTAACATTGATTTGTAAATGATAATAAAAAAAGATCACGAAATTATTCAATAACTAAAAAATAAAAAAATAAAAAATAAATAAATAAAACATGTATTACATTGTGACGTTGGTAAAAGCACATTATGATTTTTATACGGCAATAACGTTTCAATAATAACATTTACATAAACATACACACATACCGACCAAGCAAATTTTGCCCAAACGGAAGGCGGGGGGGGGGGAGGGAATTATTTCTCAAGAACCACTTTAATGAGAGTAATTTCAGTGACCTCATGAAATTAGCGTAACTTCCGGGAGGGTTTGACCGCACTGACCCAATTTCAAACCAATTTTACACACAGTAGGGTTTTTTTCAGCTCAATTCATAAAACAAATTAGCGAAGGAGAAGCGTCTAAGCTTTTAGGAAATTACTTGGAATCAGTTGATAAATTAAGTATATTCCAAGTGGTCATAAGTGAGAATCTGGTCATCCTAACGACAAACCCACAGTGGTCGGAGTAAGAAGCGTAAGAATAATAATAATAATAAAAAATTATGATGATGGTAATGATGACGATGATCATAATAATGATAATAATAATGATAATACTAATACTAATAATGAAAATGATAATAATGATAATAATAATAATAACAATAATAAAATTAATACTAATAATGATAATGATAATAATAATAATAATGATCATAATAACAACGCCAGTGAAGATAGTGATAATGGTGATGATAATGATAACAATGATAACAATAATCTATAATCATTATTACTGTTACTATCATTGCTATAATTATTAACATCATCAACATCGTCATTATTACCATCACCATAATAAGAATTCCACTAATAACAGTAATCATCATCACCATCATCATCATCATTATAGATACGATTTCTTTCTCTAATTAAGCCCTTGTCGATTTCTCAACATACTTCCAAACCTGCAAATACCTCGATTCCCAGCAATTGCAGCCACTAACGGTGCATCGCTTCCTCAAATAAGTCAACAAGAGAGTTTTCAAGCAGAGTGCAATGAAGCTTCGACAATTGCAAGGTTGCACGTATTTCTGCATCCACTGACAGGAGGGAAGCAAACCCGCATTCTCTGTGTTCAATGCACTTGATACGTGTCGGTAATTTTGAACTAAGTGAACTAATGGTGTTGCTTTTGTTCTCTTTTTTGTTGTTGATAAAACTAGAGTGAAAGGGGTGGAAGGGGGGTAGAGGGGGCGGGGGGCGGGGGTGGGGGGGGTCAGACGTAAGTAAAGGTGATATTTGTTTGAGGATTTTGAAAGTGATGGATATAAATGAGCTGGATATTGGATTGATAAGTTTATTTGGCATTTCAGTTTCTGAGGATCGTTATTTCGTGTGAATTCTCTCTCTCTCTTTCTTTCTGTCTGTCTCTCTCTCTCTGTTTATCGGTCTGTCTCCTCTCTCTCTCTGTTTGTCTGTCAGTCTCCTCCCTCTCTCTCTGTTTGTCTGTCTGTCAGCCCCCCCCCCCCCTCTGTCTCTCTCCCTGTCCCCGTCCATGTCCCTGTTCTGTCTCTCTCTCTCTCTCTCTCTCTTTCCCTCTCTGTAAACTTTATTCAAACATTTATCTCACAAAAGGAGAAAACCGCTACCGAAATTTTGAAACAACAGTCTAAACATGTCCTTATTGTAACTCTGATATCTGAAGTTTCATAGAAATAAAACTTCTTTCATATAAGTTTCTCAAGACATAGACCGTAAAAATCGTTTTGAGGAAATATGCGTAATAAGATTCTTCTTAATTTACTACATAAATCTATCGATGATGTCATCCACGTGCCAGGAAAAAGATGAAAAGGTTTATAGTAAATTGATATTCGTGCATTCTCTAGCATAGCAATGTCTAATGGCCTACATTATACCTCATACTCCAAGGATAACTTTTGTTTTCTTGTTCTTGTTCTTGCTCTTTTTCAAGGATAACTTTTTCTTTTTCTTTTCTTCTTCTTCTTTTTATGGCCTATATGTTGGTTCCCTTTCCAAAATATAATA
>NC_091589.1:4585822-4590822 GCF_042767895.1 Penaeus vannamei
GGAAGGAAGGATAAAGGGGGAGGAAGCGGCGGGGGGGGGGGGGGGAGAAAGGAGATAGAAGGAAGGATAAAGGGGGAGGAAGCTATGGGGGGGGGGGGGGAGAAAGGGAGAGAGAGAGGAGAGATAAAGGGGGAGGAAGGGGGGAGGGAGGGAAGGGGGAGGGAGAAAAGGGAGAGAGAGGGAGATAGAAGGAAGGATAAAGGGGGAGAAAGGGAGAGAGAGGGAGATAGAAGGAAGGATAAAGGGGGAGGGAGGAAGGGAGAGAGGGAGATAGAAGGAAGGATAGAGGGGGAGGAAGAGGAGGGGAGGGAGAAAGGGAGAGAGGGAGATAGTAGGAAGGATATAGGGGGAGGAAGGGGGAGGGAGGGGAGGGAGAAAGGGAGATAGGGAGATAGAAGGAAGGATAAAGGGGGAGGAAGAGGAGGGGAGGGAGAAACGGAGAGAGAGGGAGATAGAAGGAAGGATAGAGGGGGAGGAAGGGGAGGGAGGGAGAAAGGGAGAGAGGAAGATAGAAGGAGGGATAGATGGGGAGGAAGGGGGAGGGGAGGGAGAAAGGGAGAGAGAGGGAGATAGAAGGGAAGGATAAAGGGGGAGGAAGGGGAGGAGAGGGAGAAAGGGAGAGAGGGAGATAGAAGGAAGGATAAAGGGAAAGGAAGGGGAGGGGAGGGAGAAAGGGAGAGAGGGAGATAGAAGGAAGGATAAAGGGAAGGAGGGTAGGGAGATAGCGGGATGGAGGAAGGGGAGGGGAGGGAGAGAGGGAGGGAGAGATGCAAGAACGAGGAGGGAGATAGAGGGAAGTAGGAAGGGGGAGGAAGGAGAGGGGAGGGAGACGGGGGAGAGAGGGAGGGAGAGATGCAAAGAAGAGGAGGGAGATAGTGGGAAGAAGGATAGAGGGAGGGGAGAGGTGGGAGAAGAGGGGAGAAGCAGGAGACAGGAAAGAGTACGAGAGAGAGGGAGGCATGAGAAGTAAAAGAGAAGGAGAGAGGAAAGGGAGAGGAGAGAGATTTAGGGAAAAGGAGGGAGAAGAAGGGAACGAATGTGAGGAACAGAAAGGAAAAAGAGAGAGAGAGAAGGGGAAAACAAATGATAAAGAAAGAGATGGAGAACAGAAAGAAAGACGACGCAGAAAGAGGGAAGAAAGAGTATAAGAAAGAAGAAAGAAAAACAGAGAGAAGGGGAAAAGAAGAAAGTTGAAGAAGGGAAAGGAAAAGTGGAAGGAAGGAAGAAAAGAAAGTCAGGGAAATAAAGAAGAGATAATGGGAAGAGAAAGAAAGATGGGAAAGGGGTAGAACAAGAAAAAACAAAACAAAAACAGGAGGAAGGAAGAAAAAGGAGGAGGTGGGAGAGTAAAGAAAAGAAGAGAGAAAAGAGAATGTACAGAACTAAGGAGGAAGGGACACTGAGAGAAAGAGGAAGGGACAAGGAGTAGGAAGAAGGAAGAAAGAAAGAAAGAAGAATAAAGAGAAGGAAGAGAAAAAATAAAGGGGGGAGTAAGACAGAGTAAAGGACAACAGTAATAAATAAATATAGAAGGTTAAAGAACAGGAGGAAATATAAATAGATGTGTAGAGAGATAGATAGATAGAGACAGATAGACAGATAGAGAGATAGATAGATAGAGACAGATAGATAGATACATAGAGACAGATAGATAGATAGAGACAGGTAGATAGATAGAGACAGATAGATAGATAATTAGAGGTAGATAGATAGATAAACAGAGGAAGATAGATAGATTAATAAAAAAGAGAGATAGAAGAATAGAGATATCTATAGAGAGAAATAGAGATAACTACATAGATAACTAGAGATGGATAGATAAATAGAGATAGACAGGCCGATAAAAAGAGATAAACAGAAATAGACAGATATATAAATAGAGATAGATAATAAAATAGAGATAACCAAATAAATAAACAGAGATAGATAAAAAAAACAGAGATAGCCAAATAAATAAACAGAGATAGATAATAAAATAGAGATAGCCAAACAAATGACCAGAGATAGACAAATAAAAAGATCGACAAAGAAAGAGAGTGAGAGAAAGACAGAAAAACACACAGACAAAACGGACAAAGAGCGGAAAAAGGGCCACCCACGATCACATCTGCGGTGAACACGAGGCTTATCAGCTGATCGCTTGAGTCCTCCTTCAAGTGGCTGGATGAGGCCGGGCTTCTTACTTGTGACTGGGGGGGGGGGGGGAAGTTGGGGCTGGCTCTTCCTTGGGCGAGGTATGGGAGGGAGGGTGGGGAGGGAGGGGGGACGGGGTTGGAGGGAAAGGGGAAGGGAGGGAGGGTGAGGGAGAGGGGGAAAGGGAAAAGGGGGAAGGGGGGGTGAGGGAAAGGGAGAGGGAGGGAAAGGGGAAGGGGATGAAGGAGAGAGGGAGGGGGTAAGGGAAAGGGGGGGACTGAGGGAGGGAAAGGCGAAGGGAGAGAGAGAGGGAGGGGTAGGAAGGAGGGTGGGTAGGAGGGAGAGGGGGTAGGAGGGAGGGAGGGAAAGGAAAAGGGGGTGAGGGAGAGAGGGAGGAGGAAAGGGAAAGAGAGGGGGGTGAGGGAGGCAGAGGGGAAGGGGGTGAGGGAGAGAGGGAGAGGGAGAGGGAGTAGGAAGGAGGGTGGGTTGGAGGGAGAGGAGGTAGGAGGGAGGGAGGGAAGGAGGGAGGGAGGGTGGAGAGAGGTAAGGAGAGATAGATAGACAGAGAGAGAAAGAGAGTTTATCTTAAAATCATCTTATTCTTTTTTTCTCTCTCTCTCTTGCACTGCCCGATAATAATATGTTATAACAATATACTTCCTTCCCGCATTTTCATTTCATTCCAAAAACATAATTTCCTTTCCGTCATGTTGACAGAACCGTCGATTTCAGATCTCAAAGAAGACACGAAAAAAAAAAGAAAAAAGAAAAAAAAAAGATCGAAAAAAGAAAGAAAAAAAAAGAAAAAAATAGAATAACTTAGGTTCTTAAGAAAGAAGAAACGAAAGAAAAAAAAAAGAGAAAAAAAGAAAGAAAAAAAAAAAGGAACAACTTAGGTTCTTCAGGAAATCATAACTTTTGGCTGGATTCTATCAGTCGAATTCAACTTGAGTTTCGCCGAAAAAGATAACTTCGAGTTCGTGGTTTTAAACTCTCTCAGACCTTTTGGAAATTATGAGAAGGAAAGAAACGAAGATGAAAGGAAAAGGTAAGTAGGCATTTCAGCAGAGAGAGAGAAGGAGGGAGAGAGAGAGAAAGAGAGATAGATAGATAGATAGATAGAGAGATAGAGAGAGAGAGAGAGAGTGAGAGAGAGAGAGAGAGAGAGAGAGAGAGAGAGATAGAGATAGAGAGAGAGAGAGAGAGGGAGGGGGAGGGGGAGGGAGGGAGGGAGGGAGGGGAGAGAGAGGGAAAGAAAGAAAGAAAAAGAGAGAGAGAGAGAGAGAGAGAGAGAGAGAGAGAGAGGGAGGTGGGGAGGGAGGGAGGGAGAGAGAGATTTTAAGAGAGAGAGGGAGAGAGAGAGAGAGGGAAGGAGAGAGGGAGAGATTTTAAGAGTGAGAGAGAGGGAGGGAGGGAAGGAGGGAGGGAGGGAGGGAGGGAGAGAGAGGAAGAAAGAGAGAGAAGATACAAAGTAATAAGAAAGAAAAAAAAATGAGAGGAGACATATAACGACACGTGAGAGAAAGCGAAAGAACGAGAGAGACGGAGAAGCGAGAAGAGAAGAGAGATCCTCCCAACATCTTACAAGAATCTTACAAATCTTTCCCATCAAGATCCTGAACAAAGACCCCCCGATCCCTTACCCCCCACCCCCCACCCCCACCCCTCCCCCACCTCCGCCCTCCTTCTCCTAATGCCACCCCTCCCCCTCTACCTCCCTCCCCCTACTCTGTTTCCCCCAATGTCCCCTCACCACTCCCCTCCCTCACCCTCCCCTCGAATTTCACCCCTCCCCCCCCTTACGCTTTTTCACTCTCCTCAATGCCTCTTATGGGACCTTCCCCCTCCCCCTCTCCTCAGAATCCCCTTCACCCCCTACCTCTACACCCTATCAGTCATACCCCTCACCCCTCCCCTCCCCAATCCTCTCAGAATTGACCCCCCACCCTACCCCTACCCTCTTTCTCCTATACCCTCTCTTCCCTCTTCTCGATACCCCTAACCCCCACCCCTACCCCCTCTCACCCATACCCTCTCTCCCCTCCCCTACCCACTCCCCTCGGAAACACCTTCCTCCCTCATCACCCATAACCCCCCCCTTTCCCTCTCCTCCCCACTCCCCTCGAACTAATACCCCTACCCTTCCACACCCTCCCCTACTACCCCACCCATACCCTCTCTCCCTCCCTCAGAAACACCTCCCCCTCTTTCACCCATGCCCCCTATCCCCCTCTCCTCCCCACTCCCCTTGGAACTAACACCCCCACCCTTCCACCCCTCCCCTACCACCCCACCCATACCCTCTCTCCCCTCCCCTACCCACTCCCTCAGAAACACCCTCCTCCCTCCTTCACCCATACCCCCTTATCCCCCTCTCCTCTCCACTCCCCTTCGAACTAACATCCCCACCCTCCCACTCCCTCCCCTACCCCCTCTCACCCATACCCTACCACCCCACCCATACCCTCTCCTCCTCCCCCTACCCACTCCCCTCGGAAACAGCCTCCTCCCTCTTTCACCCATAACCTCCCCCCCTTTTCCCTTTCCTCCCCACTCCCCTCGGAACTAACACCCCCACCCTTCCCCATCCCAATACTTACCCCCCCCCCCCCCACCTTCTTTTAGCGGTGTTAAAGCTAGCCGAAACGATCGCCTTTTCGGCCTCCCAGAGATGGCTCATTTCAAGCATGCATGGATGGTCTCGGAGGGGAGGGGGGGGTAGGGAGGTGGGGTTGGGTGGGGAGGGGGGAGGCTATTAGGAAGAACGGCCTGGTGTCGTATTGGGGGAGGAGGGGGAGGGGAGGAGAGAAGGGGAGAGAGGGAGAGAGGGAGAGAGAGGGAGAGAGAGGGAGAGGGAGAGGGAGAGG
>NC_091589.1:4600822-4603322 GCF_042767895.1 Penaeus vannamei
ATAGATAGATAGAGAGAGAGAGAGCGAGAGACAGATAGATAGATAGATAGAGAAAGAGAGAAAGAAAGAGAGAAATCAACCGAGGAAGGAAGAGGGAAGCAAAATGGAAACTAGGAGATCGTGGAGGATTTTGTCTGTGCTTGCATTCACCTTCGCGAGATAAGAGGATTAGATACGGGAGAAGAAAGAGGAAAAAAGAGACTTACTGGCGATAAAAAAGAGGATGACAAAAGTTGGATGAAAGGAGGGCATGGGAAAAGAGAGAGAGAGAGGTGCTAAAATAAGAAAAAGAGAGAGAGAATGAAAATATGTGTGTGTGTGTATAACTATATATAGAAAGTTATATATATATATATATATATATATATATATATATACATATATATATATATATATATATATATATATATATATATATATATATATATATATATATATATATATATATATATATATATATATATATATATATATATATATATATATATATATATATATACATGATATTGTTCTCTTTCCTAACACTGCTTTATCGCCTCCACTGCTTTCCTCCTCCACATTAACAGATCCCCCCCCCCCACCCACCCCTTCCCTCTGCAAATTCCCAGCTGTCAGTTTCTCCTTACTATGCATCTGAGGTACTATGCATCTTCTTCTCGTGTGTTCGTTTAACTTTTCTTTCTACCTATCTCTGTTTTCTTTGTCTTTTTACTCATTGCAAGTCTTTGCACCACTTTTACCTCTTTTACCATTTCCCTCTTACTTTTTATTTTCTTTCTTTCTTTCTCTCTCTCTTTCTCTATCTATCTCTTCCTCCCTTTCTTCCCACCCTCTGTCCTCGTCTTATTACCTCATTCTCTTCCCTACCTTCCCTTATCTCCATCGTCTTCCCTACTTCCACCTCCTCCTCCCCTCTCTCTCTCTCTCTCTCTCTCTCTCTCTCTCTCTCTCTCTCTCTCTCTCTCTCTCTCTCCCTCTCTCTTTCTCTCTCGCTCTCTCTCTCTTCTTCACCCCCAACCACCCCTCACATACACCCCCCACCACCCCCCTACCCTCACAGCCTAACCAACCCACAACCCCAAAAACTCCACCCGCACCCGAAACCACGCCCACCCAACCCCCAAACGCAACCGCCCACCCAACGCCCACGCACGACAGACCCCGCCCCCTTTCCGAAAGCCCCGAACCTGAAGCGATTTTTCTCCTCCTCGGCTGTCAGGGCAAAGACGGGAAGATTTCGGAGTGTTCCAAAAACTTCAGAATTTCGGCGCCTGAAGCGAACCAGACGGAGGGAAACACGACCTTTTGCCGGAAATTTGGATGAGGGAGCGTTGCTGTGGGCGGCCGTTGTGGGATCTGTTTCTGGTATTTGGTTTTGGTATTATTATTTTTGTCATTGTTATTGTTTTATTTGTTCTTTTGGTTATTGTTTATGTTTTTTCTATTATCATTATGATAATTGTTGTTGTTGTTATTTTATCATCATCATTTATCATCATTATTATTGTTATTATTGTTATTATTATTATTATTATTATTATTATTATTATCATTATTATTATTACTACTACTAATATTATCATCATTATTATTATCACTATTATTATTATTATTATTATTATTATTATTATTATTATCATTATTATTATAATTACTATTATTTCTATTATTGTTATTTGATATTATATCTACCATTGTCACTGTTATCTTTAAATATATTTTATCATTATCATTATCATGATTATTACGCAGACAGACAGAGAAAGAGACATAGAGAGCGAAAGACAGTCCATGACAGTCCATGACAGGCCATGACAGTTCATCATCATCATCATTGTTGCTCTTGTTGTTGTCATTATTAATTCTTTCATAAACAATTACAATTTTCAATATTTCTCTTGTGATTTTGAATTCTTTCGATCTACAGTTCACTATTATGTTTCTATGACGTCTGATTATCACCTTCTTATAATGTTTTAATGTATCATTATCATTATCTTTATCTTTGCTGTCTTTATCATGTTTATTACCAGCGTTATCACTATCGTTTTATGAAATTGTCCGTATGTCTGTCTGTATGTCTCTGTTTCTGACTCTCTCTCTCTCTTTCTCTTTCTTTCTCTCTCTTTCTTTCTCTCTCTCTCTCTCTCTCTCTCTCTCTCTCTCTCTCTCTCTCTCTCTCTCTCTCCCTCCCTCCCTCCCTCCCTCCCTTCCTCCCTTCCTCCCTTCCTTCCCTCCCTCCCTCCCTCCCTCCCTCCCTCGTCACTCCATCCTTCTCCTCTCCTCCCTCCCTCCCTCCCTCCCTCCCTCCCTCCCTCTCCTCCTCCCTCCCTCCCTCCTTCCTCGCTCCCTCCCTCCCTCCTTCCTCGCTCCCTCCCTCCCTCCCTCCTTCCCTCGCTCACTCCATCCCTCTCCCTCTCCCTCTCTCTGTCTCTCTCTTTATATCCCAATCAAAGGATTAGGTGTATTAGGGCGAAAATAACCCAGATCGCCTCTTAGA
>NC_091589.1:4615822-4618322 GCF_042767895.1 Penaeus vannamei
CTCTTCTTATACTTCTCCCTCCTCCTCTTCTTATTCGTCTCCCTCTTCCTCTTCTTCCTCCTCCTTTTATTCTTCCTCTCCCTCTTCCAAATCAAATAATTCAATCCAAGCAAGAAAGCACATACAAGAATAGGAGGAGTAGGTGACAGGCCTTTATCAATTATTCAGACTATGTAGTTAGGTGGTTAGTCCGCGAACCAGCTCTTCCCATGTTGTAAAGATCCACTCCCCCCTCCCCCCCCCCACTACTCCTTTTTCTTCCCCCTTGTGATCAAATATGCAAGGACAAAGATCGACAAGGTGGATACGTGCAACAGAAAAACACTAACAGTTCCTACCCACTCACCCTTTTCTTTGACATAGCAGAATGAATAGAAAAAAAAAAAAAAATACGGTGAATAGTTGAACCCGTTTTTTCTTTTCCTTTCTTTCTTTCTTACTTTTTTTGGAGGGGGGGGGGGGTAACTAACATGCCTTCATCCAGAAAACAGTGTTGATTTACGAAACACGTATTCTAAAAGTTTGAAGGTCTTACCTGTCAGAATCTCAAATGAACTGTCATGTTTCATCGAGCTAGTGTTGCATTTGTGAAGATATTTCATTGACATTGTATCGCTTTGCCTGTATTCTCACTGAGGAAATATTCAATGAATTTAAATATTGGCAAGTTGGTGATGATGAACACTCAATATATCCTCTCTGGTTCTAATAATTACCTAAATTACTTGTGAAGATATTTCATTAACATTGTACCTGTATTCTCATTGAGGGAATATTCAATGAATTTAGATATTGGTAAGTTGGTGAAGATAAATACTCAATATTTCCCCTCTAATCTCTCTAATAATTACTTAAATTCCATTGACGCTATTAAGGTATTCATCAAACCCTTCCCTACCTCAGCAGGGTATCTCCCTTTCGTTAAAAAATAGTGAATATAATTGACGTTCAAAGGCCTGGCGTATGAACCTACATTCCCTTTGAAAACACTCGTCGATCCTGCTTCGAAATGCGTCTCGAAAAGGGAATCGAAGCCCCATAGAAAGAGCCTCGGTGTTCGGCTTCGTTTGGTTCCGAAGCATCCCGACACGATGCGGCCGACGGTACTGTGTCGATGCTCTCTCTAATAATCCTTATTGGTGTGCTTAACGATGCTTAATTGCGTGCTAGTTAATAAGCCCTCATTTGTGGGTAATTGCGGCCTCATTTGAATACAACCCTTCCATCTAGTTAATTACCCAGGCATAAGGTTTCAGATGAGTTAAGCGGTAAGGGAAGGGTAATGCACATCCAAATGTTTAAAATGATAATGGTGATGATGACGATAACAATGATGATAAACTTAGTAGTTGTACTGATCATGATGGTAATTGTAATTGCGATAACGGTAATGCTATTTCTATTTTCATTAATATCTCAGTGATGATGATAATGATAGTAATAACAGTAATAATGATAATGGTAGTAGTAGTAATAATGGTAATAATAGTGATAACATCTGTAATGCTGATGGTGGTTATGAAGATGGTAATAAAGATGATTATGAATATGGTAATGATAATGGCAGTAATGACAAAAACAATAATAACAATAATAACAATATTATTGATAATAATAATTACCATTCTTCTTAGTAATAATAGTATTAGTATCATCGTTATTATTGCTATTACTAATGATAAAAATCATGATTATCATTACTTTTTTATTATTATCATTATTATCATTATAGTTTCAACAATAATAACATTGAAAACATTTACCACTATAATCATAACAACAATAATAATAATAATCATAACTATAATGATAATAAACATAACACAATGATTGATAATAATATCGATTACTAATATCAATGTTATCGTTAAAATCATTATTATAATTATTACTACCATCATTATCATTATTATTAAGTAATAAAAGCTGTTATTGATATTACCAAATCTTATTACAGAAAGTATTACAATAACAACTAGAAGCACTGTGAGAGCGCATACCTCCGCCAAGGCAATAGGAAAGTAATAATGATTGAAGCGCCGAAAAAAAAAAGTCTCTATTTCGCAATATTAATGATAATAATAGTTACCCCTATTCACATGGTTGTAGGGGTAACTGATGCAATTATTTTCTTTTATCATGATCTGGATTTTGGAATTTAATGGCATCTAAGTTGGCCTAAGACACACCTCTGGTAAATTAGTTCATAAGAATCTGTTCATGACTTTTTGAGTTTTTGCGAACCAACAAACTAATTAATTAATGAATGCTATCAACAACATAAACTCCTTGGTAAAGGTGATAAGATTGGCATTCGCACTTCCACTTCTTCTTCGCCTTCTTCTTTGTCTTCTTCATCTTCTTCTTCTTCGTCGTCTTCGTCTTCTTCTTTGTCTTCTTTTTCGTCTTCTTTTTTGTCTTCATTTTCGTCTTCTTTTTCGTCTTCTTCTTCGTCTTCTTTGTCTTCTTCTTCGTCTTCGTCTTCTTCTTTTTCTTCTTC
>NC_091589.1:4630822-4633322 GCF_042767895.1 Penaeus vannamei
ACGACGGAACATAACTTGCGGTGGATAGGGTAACATGGAAAACTTCCCACAACTATTTTTCATAAGAAGAATAGAATATAAAGAAGAAAATAAATAACGAAATTAGAAACACGTTTAAAAGTTTCCACACCCTTACGAAGCGAAGAGTATTGTGTATAAACAATAAAAATAGAGTAGTCAAGTTTCCCACAATGCTTTGTTATGTAAATAAAAATCATACTCCATATGACATAGTACAGTCTCTTTATATTAACTTTTTATGAGAAATTAACTAAAATAACTTGCCTTGTTTTCAAAACTTTGTATGCCAGTACAAACTTTATTCTCTTGATAACATTCCTTCTATGGAGTCAAATAACTTCAAAAAAAAAAAAAAAAAAAAAAAAAAAGGCTGAGAGACAGTTTAAATACACCAAGACGCTCACCAAAATCACGCAGACCACATAAATCCTAGTATAACAAAACACACATGATTGTACAACTAAAATATTAATTCCTTATTTAACAAACATGAGTTTCTTTACGTGTTGAAAAAAAAATCTAATTGATCAGTATTCGTCCATAGCAGGACCACTAGATATATACCTTTGTAGCTCCAAAACTCGTACAAATCCTAAAGATGATTCACAAATACAATAGACAATCATATAACACGAATAGACAATCATCAGCCACATAATCACCTGAAATTATAAAAGCACATTAGAAACCAGACAAATGCACCGCACACTTTTCAAAACACAATATACAAATGCGATACCACAAAAATAAAGAGTTTCGATTCCATAAGAAAACATAGATGGTCGCTACTTGACTACTAAATGCAAACAATTATCCTGAGTTGCAACCAAAATGGAACGGATACAAAACTTTATTCAGAAATTCATGAATTTTCATTTAATCCTTCAGGAAACGATGCTACCAAATACCAAACTTTAAATCGTACGATGAAAGATGATGAAAGATGATAAAGAAGATATTGATGATACAAGCACACGCAACATATGACAAGTGGCATGCTACACGCCATAATAAAGTATATATATATATAACCTATAAAAGGGTAAAGGTAAAAGGCAATACAATACAATCACAACCATTACACAGAAAGTGGCAAGCGTTAGATGCAGTACAAAGTGATTTAAATGATCTCCTCTGTTTTTTGAAATGCAGAAACTTAGGGACATTATTACATACAGGTTAAATATATATATGTATGTGAGATATATATGTATTATATATACACAGTAAAGATATGCGCATATACGTGAGCGCAAAAAAAGACACATGCAAAAATATACACAAGAAGAGAAAGAAAAAGAGAGACACAAGAACATATAATATGAAAAATACATGGCATATATGAAAAGATATAAACATACGCTTTACCACAATACACACTACCATGATACATTATATTACACAAGATATATATATACATATATATGCATATGGATATGATATAACAAATATATTATATATATATGATGATATATATATATATGATACATATATGGCTATAAAGTATATAAAGATATATGATATATATATACACATAAGTACATGTAATAATATGCATGCTGCATATATAAATATACATGCAATTAATATGATGGATATAAATACACTGAACACCCTAAAATCTTAATATTTAGCTATTAATAATCTGATGAACTAATTTTACTTTCAATTTCTCCCTTCACTTGATTCTTTTATAAACTTATCATCATTCTTTTATACTTATTCAACTGTTATTTGAACTCGTCCATAAATAATTTTATTTTTCTTCATTATTTTTTCTTCTTTTTCTTCGCAAACACTAGATTATGATAGATATACTGTACAATACATGACAGAGAAAGTACATACTGCAATTCTACACATTTACGCCAATAATACAATAATACGCCACACACATTAATACTACTAATAATACATAATAAAATACACACTATATATACACAGACACACATATATTATACTTTACTTTATAGTTTTTTCTGCCATTATTATTACATCACACATACATACATACGACACACAATGCTACCATAATAATAAACAAAAACACAAAATTACATACACACAATAAGATTACGCCAGACACGCCATGTTCTCAACACACCACACGCTTACTTAAACATTAGTTACTAAATATAATAACACTAAGATACAATACACATGTACTACTAAAGCACAATAATGACACTACATACTACAACATAATGCCATAATACACATATACTAATAATAATAATAATACGCCAATGTACTAATACACACGCCACTACATCAATCCATTGTATCTTTCTAGAAAACAAGAATAACAAACATTATAGATAAAAGAGTAATCAGATTCGTGTAAATCGCTAACATTGTCAAATTTATATCATCCAAACCCACATACACGGAACCATGCTACTGACTAAACATTTTCTACATATAAATGTTATATACAAACAAATAAAATATCAGATTACTAAAAATGGTAATGATGTGG
>NC_091589.1:4640822-4643322 GCF_042767895.1 Penaeus vannamei
AGAGAGAGACTTTTTTTTTTTTTTACTTTGACACGTTTATTGAGACAAAAGTAAGATTACATCTCAAAAGGATGAGGTAACTTAGGTTATCCTCACCCTTACTTAATAAGTCCTTGTGCGGGCTCACAATTCATTATACAAAACTTAGGTACAAAAATATCTAAAATCAAATACAGCACTTAATTTATAAAGAATTACAAGCATGACAAGAATTCAGAGAGAGAGAGAGAGAGAGAGAGAGAGAGAGAGAGAGAGAGAGAGAGAGAGAGAGAGAGAGAGAGAGAGAGAGAGAGAGAGAGAGAGAGAGAGAATTTTTTTTCTAATCTAATTTTCTAATATAGTAGGAGTACTAGAGAGGATGTAAGGTTAAAAACAAACAAACAAACAAACAAAAAAACGACGAAACCAGCGGACGGAAAAGTAGCGAATGACCCAAACGAGGGAACGCAAACGAGCCAATGGGCATTAGAGCGACGTGGCAGTAGTTACCAGCGGGCCAGTCTATTACAGCTAACAAGCTTTGCAATAGATAACCACGTGGCCATAAAATCCGAGAAGTAAAGACAGTGGAATCTTGAATCAGTTCCATCTTTTTTTCTCCCATTTTGTACTTTTTTGTCCTTTCCATATTCTGTCTTCTGCACTTTCCACTTTCTGTTTTCTGTCCTTCCAATTTCTTATTTTTTGTACTTCTCGTTTTCTATTTTCATTCTTTCCCTCTTTCTGTATTCTCTCCTTTCTATTTTGTATAGTCAGACCTCCCCGTTTTCTATATTCTGTCCTTCCCACTTTCTTTTTTATCAGCCCATCCCATCTTCTATCTTCAGTTCATTCCATTATCTGTTTTCTGTCCTTCCCATTTACTCTTTTCACTCCTTCCCTCTTTCCGTTTCCACCCCTCACCATTACCTATTTCCTTCCCTTCCTACTTTCCACATTCATCCCTCACTATTTCCCATCCTCTCTCCTACTTCTCCTTTTATCTCCTTCCCACTCTCTATTCTCACCCCACACCATGTTCATTTTCCTATTATCACATCAAACACCGGGGAATTCCCTTCGCTAACATCATAGAAAATTAATTCTATGTGTCAGTTTTAATAGACGTATCGCCAACGTGTTCCGATTATGCCTGTCACTATGTAATGCTTATTCACGGCGCAATTAACAGGTGACAGAATCGGATGTCTATGTAGGATTTTTCACTATATATCGTTTTATGTTTTAATGATAATGGTGGTGGTGGATACAATTATCGTAATGTTTTAATCGGGGTGGTAACCATGATAACAACAAGAATAATGACAATGGCAATAATAGTAAATGATAATAACACTGATAGTAAGGATTATAATGATAATATAGATAGTAATAATAATGATAACACTGACACTAACAATAAAGATAATAACAATTGTTATTATAATAATGATTATAATAGTACTAATATTAATAATCATTATTAATAATTAATAATAATAATAATGATAATAATAATAATAATAATCATTATTATTGTTGTTGTTACAGTAATGATAATAATAATAATAATAATAATAATAATAATAATAATAATAATAATAAATATAAACATACAAATAACAATAACAATAATAATGATGAAAACAATTACATCAACGATAATGTAGATTTTGACAATTCTCATAACAGCACCATCGCTAACACCCTACCAACAAAATCAGTTATATATATATATATATATATATATATATATATATATATATATATATATATATATATATATATATATATATATTACATATATATAAATAAATAGATAGATAGATAGATAGATAGATAGATAGTTAGATAGGTAATATACATGCAATCCCATGCTTTCACCGTTGCCACAGCGAATAACATCATGCACAGTGACAGTAATCCTAAATGACCTGACCTCGAAGGGACAAATAAATTCCTGATCAGCTGGAGCGGCACCGTCATGCAAATCGGAGTCATGCGATGAATATTCCTCAACCTGTTTCGAGAGCGAGTCATTCGGGGGAATATAGCGCTAGGTGACGAGGTTACAAGGAGAGGAAAATAAACAATAGTGTTATTGGGTCTTTGTCTTTCCTGCTGTTGAGTTTTGTGTCCTGTTTTATTTTATTTTTTTATGTCAGTGATAGGGGAATAAATGAATAACATTATGAATTCCTTAATTAATTAAATGAAAAATTGATGAAAAACAACAGAAGAGATAAGACGATGAAAATAGAAAACAGTGAAATCTATATTACAGATAATAAGGTATATAATGAAGACACTTCCATGATTTTAATTAAGGAATTATTCAAAAGGACTTTTACGATTAGACTGAGACATGCAGTAAATGTTGTTTAGAAGAAGCTAAACACAATAATTTAACTGTTTTCATTATTACTATTATTATCATTATATCATTAGCATCACATGTATTTCTTTTTTTTGGGGGGGGAGCTTTAAAATATATGAATTATAGAAACTATATTTTACGGCT
>NC_091589.1:4667378-4669878 GCF_042767895.1 Penaeus vannamei
CGACCCCCCTTCTGACCCCGGCCCCCTTCCCTGACCCCGACCCCCTTCTGACCCCGGCCCCCTTCTGACCCCCGTCCCCCTTCTGACCCCGTCCTCCTTCTGACCCCGGCCCCCTTCTGACCCCGACCACCTTCTGACCCCGACCCCCTTCTGACCCCTGCCCCCTTCTGACCCCGTCCCCCTTCTGACCCCGACCCCCTTCCTGACCCCGTCCCCCTTCTGATCCCGACCCCCTTCTGACCCCGACCCCCTTCTGACCCCGATCCCCTTCTGACCCCGATCCCCTTCTGACCCCGACCCCCTTCCTGACCCCGGCCCCCTTCTGACCCCGGCCCCCTTCTGACCCCGGCCCCCTTCTGACCCCGACCCCCTTCTGACCCCGTCCCCACTTCCTGACCCCGACCCCCTTCTGACCCCGACCCCCTTCTGACCCCGTCCCCCTTCTGACCCCGTCCCCCCTTCTAACCCCGACCCCCTTCTGACCCCAGCCCCCTTCTGACCCCGTCCCCCTTCTGACCCCGACCCCCTTCTGACCCAGTCCCCCTTCTGACCCCGTCCCCCTTCTGACCCCGTCCCCCCAGCAGCACGAGATACCACACGTGTCAAAGAGGAGGGAGAGTCCACCGAATCCCACGCTAATGGAGCTTTGACGTGCTTACCAAACCCCCTTTACCTCGTCCCTTACCAGTAGCCCCTTCAGTATAAGTAGCCCGCGTCCTGAGGCTGAGCCGGAATTAGCCCAAACGACGCTAAGAAAAGCTGACGGAGAATTAATAACCAGTTCGGATACCGATCGCCATGAGGAGGCGACCGTACCGACCCCGAGCTGGCACTACGGTACAGTGAGGTAAGAATAGCAAGTTATATTTTATTTTTTTATTGACGTTATGGCAATCGCACTATGACTGACATTCAATCAAAATTATAAAAGTAAAACAGATTTTTTCTTTATGCTATGTGTAATGTATTTATAGGAAGAGACGCGAATTGAGTGAATTTATCTTCATATTTGATAACAATTGTCCATAGTGTGTTTACTTTGTTATTCTCTGTCTGTGTGCCTGATGTTCGTACTACCCAGCAACATTAATTACTTTTTATATATTGGGAATATATATATACCTATATTAGTATATCTATATCTATATCTATCTATTTATCTATCTGTCTAGATAGATAAATATATCTATATCTATCTATAGATAAATAGATAGATAGGTAGACAGATAGATAGGTAGATTGATTGATAGACTGAGTGATAGATTTATAGATAGATAATTTGATTGAATGATTGACTGATTGATTGATAGATGGATACATACACACGCACGCACGCACGCACACACACACACACACACACACACACACACACACACACACACACACACACACACACACACACACACACACACACACACACACACACACACACACACACACGCACGCACGCACGCACACACACTGTATAGATAATCGTTATCAAGAAACACTTCGCCTTACGAAATATGAAAACAAAAATGATGCAGCAATTTGCTTCCACATTTCTTGAGAGCAATGATGACACAGCAAATTACGAGCATATTGGTTACCTTTAGGAGTTTCGCGAAGTGCATATCTCTCTCCTTTTCTCCCTTCCCTTCCTCTTTTCCTTCTTCCTTCTTCCTTCTTCTTATCTTCCTTCCTCTCTCTCTCTCTCTCTCTCTCTCTCTCTCTCTTCTCTCTCTCTCTCTCTCTCTCTCTCTCTCTCTCTCTCTCTCTCTCTCTCTCTCTCTCTTTCCAGATTGCTATTCTCTTCTGTCTTTTCTCCTTTCCCTCCTCTCCACATTCCCTCATTTTTCATTTTTTCCCTCTCTGCACCTCCTCCTCTTCCCTTCTTTCTCCTTTTTTTCTCTTTTCCCCGTTCGTACCCTCCCTTTGTCTCCATCTACTTTCTTCCCATTCTCCACCATTTCCCTCTTTTCCCCTTCCTCTTCTTTCTTCCTTTCCTCCCTCCCTCTTCTTTCTTTTTTTTTCTCCTTCTCCTTCTCCGTCTTTTGGCTAAATGCTCTTCGCCAAAGAAATCCTTATCGAGTCTTTTCAAGGTCATCCTCAAAGCGGCTGAGCGGGTCGTTAAAGCTACAACTTAACCCCCTCCCCCTCTCCCTCCTCACCCCCGCCTTCATCCCCTTATACCGGCCCCCCTCCCCTCCCTCTCCCCCTTCCCCTCCTCACCCCCGCCTTCAACCCCCTGATACCGACCCCCCTCCCCTCCCTCTCTCCCGCCGCCATCTCCTGATACCGGTCCCCCTTCTCCTCCTCCCCTCCCTCTCCCCCCTTCCCCTCCTCCCCTTCCCTCTCCCCCTTTCCCCTCCTCCCCTCCCTCTCCCCCCTTCCCCTCCTCTCCCCCTCTTCGCCATCCCCTCCTCCCCACCCTCTCCCCCTCCCCTTCCCCTCCTCCCCTCCCTCTCCCCCTTCCCCTCTATCCCCTGAAAGCGTCTCGAGGATAAGGAACAAGAGGGCA
>NC_091589.1:4674878-4682378 GCF_042767895.1 Penaeus vannamei
ATATATATATATATGTATATATATATATATATATATATATATATATATATATTTATATATATATATATATATATATATATATATATATATATATATATATATTATATATGTATGTATATGTATATATGTTCCTTATTTTCATAATGCCTTTTACTTTTGTTGTTATTATTATCATTATCATCATTGTTGTTGTTATTGCTGTTGTTCTTATCATTATCATCATTATTATTACCACTGTTATTATTATTGTTATTATCATTATCATTAGTATTAGTGTTATCGTTATCATTATTATTATTATTTTCATCATTATTACTTTTGTTATTATTGTTACTATTATCATTATTGTTTTTACAACTATTCCTATGATTACTGTCATATTTGTTATCATCATTATTTTTTTCTATTATTATTATTATTGTTACTATTATTGTTGTCATCATTATCATTATCATTACCATTATCATCGTTATTATTATCATTATTATTATTATTATTATTATTATTATTATTATTATTATCATCATCATCATTATTATTGTCATTCTTATTGTTGTTGTTGTTGTTATCATTATTATTGTTATCATCATTACCATTACCATCATCATCGTTAATATTATTATTATTGTTTCTTTTATCATTATTATCATTATTATTATTATTATTATTATTATTATTATTATTATTAGTAGTAGTAGTAGTAGTAGTAGTAGTAGTAGTAGTAGTAGCAGCAGCAGCAGTAGTAGTAGTAGTAGTAGTAGTAGGAGTATTGTTATTATTATTATTAGTATTGTTATTATTATTATCATTATTACTACTATTATTATTGGTATTATCATTATGGTTATCATTATTAGCATCATACTATTATCATTAATATTATAATCATTATCAATACTATTATTATTATTATTATTATTGTTATTATTATTATTACTATTACTATTATTATTATTATCATTATCATTATTATTATTATTATTATTGTAATTATTATTATTATTACTATTATTGTAATTATTATCATTATTATTAATACTTTCATAATTATCACTAATGTTATTATCATCATCATAGTTATTATCATTATTGTCATTATTATTACAATTATTATTATTACAATTTTACAATTAGTACCATTATCATTATTGTAATAAATATTCTTATTCTCATTCTTATTTTTCTTATTATTAATTCTTTCATAATTATCAATAATGTTATTATCATTATCATTGTTATTATTATCATTATTATTTTTGTCTTTGTTATTATTATCATTATCATTCCTCTCACTATTATCATTGTTATTGTTATCATCATATATGTTCTATTTTTTGTATCTTTAATAGAATTAATATTACTGTTGTGGTTATCATTATTATCATTATTATTATCATTGTTTTTATTATTGTTATCATTATCATTATTATCATTAGTATTAGTATTGTCCTTAATTATCATTATTATTATTACTATTGTCCTTATTATTATTATTATTACTATTGTCATTATCATTACTACCATTATCAATTAAATCATCGTTGCTGTTATTGCAGTTATAATTACCGTTGCAATGGCTATGTAAAAGAAAAAAAAGAAAAGAAAAGAAAGGAAAAAAAAGACGCTTTAGTTTTATTCAATCTAAAGCATGAAAAGCAAAATTCCCGGTGGATTTAAGAGCTTAACCTTTTGTCAGTATTATTATATTTTGGGGGAAAAGTTTGGTGAAGTTTATAATCATTGTTGTCGTTTTAAAAGCTTTCTTGTCTGAAATTGCTGTGTGTGTGTGTGTGTGTGAGAGAGAGTTTGTGTGTGTGTGTGTATGTGTGAGAGAGAGAGTTTGTGTGTGTGTGTTTGTGTGTGTGTGTGTTTGTGTGTGTGTGGGAGAGAGAGAGAGAGAGTTTGTGTGTGTGAGAGTTTGTGTGTGTGTGTGTTTGTGTTTGTTTGTGTGTGTGTGTGTGTGAGAGAGAGAGAGTTTGTGTGTGAGAGAGAGGTTGTGTGTGTGTGTTTGTGTGTGTGTGTGTTTGTGTGTGTGAGAGATTGTGTGTGTGTGTGTGTGTGTGTGTGTGTGTGTGTCTGTGTGTGTGTGTGTTTTTTTGTGTGTGTGAGAGAGAGATAGAGAGAAAAACAAAAATAGAAAGAGAGAAAGAGAGAGGGAAAGAGGGGCGGGGGAGAGGCAGACAGAGAGATGCTGAGAACGAAAATGACAGGTAGGCAGACAGGTAGACGGTGATCATCTACATGCGTGTGTATGTGTGTGTGTATGTATAAATACCCATGTGTGTGTGGGTATGTGTGTGTGTGTGTGTGTGTGTGTGTGAATCATCTATTTCACACACGTTTTTTCTCATACTTTTACCTACTTATACCACACCCACACCCACATCAACACTAACCCCTACCCCCATCCCCCCACTCACCCCCACACTACCCCCCTCCCCCCCTATCCCCACACTCCCACCCCCCCACTCATCCCCCCCACCCACCCACACCCCCCACCCCCCCCACACACCCCACACAACCCCATACAACCCACCCCGATACCCACCCGTACCATTTCCCCCCCAAAAGCACAAAAGTGCAATACGGTCTTCGCGCTTCCATCCCCGGCGCTCTCGACCCATCCATCAGTGTCACATCCGCTGCCTTGGACAACGGAGCTCAGCTGAGAGTTCCCTTATCATTGAGTGACTAATGATCGTCTTGGCCCTTAACAACCTCCTCGCTCGCTGCTGGCCGATTGCTTCATTAATCAAAAGGGTATATAGCAAATCCGGTTAAAAATGGAATGAATTAATCTCGGAGTTTTTTGTCTTTTTGTTGTTGTTGTTTTTCGTTTTTTTTTTGTTCATTTTTTTTCTTTTTTTTATTATTCTATTTCATTTTTGTAGTTTTGGGTTTTGGTGATTTTTCTTTTTCTTTTCTTTTTTGTGACTATAATTCTTCTGTATCTTTGTATATTATTTTACCAGTGTGTTCAATAATGTATTCATGTGCATTATTTTTTGTTTATAAACAGTTCATAAGAATTCACAAACTACAAATATGAATTTGTATATGATTATCATAAATCCGTATTATCATATCATTATTGTTATTACTATTATAATAATTATTTTATCTATTCTTTTCCATTGTTTTACGTTTTTGTGTTTTTGTCTTTACCACTTTTTTCTCTTTCTATATATAATCTCACCAATATGTTTAACAGTGTCTTGTCATTCACATACACATAGTGCATAAGAATACGCACAAATTTCTTATATATAATTTGTCTAAATCAGTTTTAGCGTATCAACTATCTAGCCACGCTTCCTTCGATAGCTATAAAAGGATAGATACTATTCATTTTATATTATTTATATTTTATATTATTCATTTTATATTATTTATATTTTATATTATTCATTTTATATTATTTATATTTTATATTATTCATTTTATATTATTTATATTTTATATTATTCATTTTATATTATTTATATTTTGTATTATTCATTTTATATCATTTATATTTTTTATTATTAATTTTATATTATTTATATTTTATATTATTCATTTTATATTATTTACATTTTATATCATTCATTTTATATTATTTATATTTTATATTATTCATTTTATATTATTTATATTTTATATTATTCATTTTATGTTTATATTCATATTGTTCATTCCTGGTGTAGTTATTTATTTAGATTCAAGACCCTACTCACTCTTTCTCCGATGTCTTGAGATAAATCCAAGACGCCAAGATCCCAACAGCTGTTGCCTTTACCCCTTTTTTTCTTCTTAAAAAAATTACATTAAACATTCGGATGACAAATTGATGTATCTTGGAAAATACAGAAGGCTCTTTGGCCTCGCTAAATCTTGCTGCATTTCCTAAGATATTGCTTGTAATAACAGTGTTGTGATGTTACATCTTCTTCTGATATTTAAGAAGTTATGGTCTTTTAACAAAAGCGAAGGAATGGTATAAAGGAAGAACATAAAAAAGGAAGGAGAAAAAAAATCTAATTTGGAAAGAGAGATGCTTTGGGACAAAATTGCCTCGTCGATGGAAAGAAGATGAAACAGAGATAGATAGATAGATAGAGAGAGGAGAGAGAGAGAGGAGAGAGAGAGAGGAGAGAGTGAGAGAGAGAGTGAGAGAGAGAGAGAGAGGGAAAGAGATGAGAGAGAGAGAGAGAGAGAGAGAGAGAGAGAGAGAGAGAGAGAGAGAGAGAGAGAGAGAGAGAGAGAGGAAGAGAGAGAAATAGAGAGAGGGAGAGAAGGAGAATAATGAGAGAGAGAGAGAGATAGAGATGAGAATAGAGGGAGAGAGTGAGAGAGAGAGAGAGAGAGAGAGAGAGAGAGAGAGAGAGAGAGAGAGAGAGAGAGAGAGAGAGAGAGAGAGAGAGAGAGAGAGAGATTAAGAGAGAGAGAGAGAGAGAGAGAGAGAGAGAACAAGAGAGAGAGAGAGAGAGAGAACAAGAGAGAGAGAGAGAGAGAGAGAGAGAGAGAGATTAAGAGAGAGAGAGAAAGAGAGAGAGAGAGAGAGAGAGAGAATGAGAATAAAGAGAGAGAGACAGAGGGAGAGGAAGAGAGAGAGAGAGAGAGAGAAAGAGAATAAAGAGACAAGGAGAGAATGAAAGAGAGAGAGAGAATAAAGAGAGAGGGGGGGAGATAGATAGATAGATAGACAGACAGATAGATAGAGAGAAAGAGAGAGAACACAGGTATGAGTTCTATACGAAAGATAAAACTGATACAGATAGACATTATTCTTGGTCGACCTAGATATCACCTCAAGAAGCATGGGAATGAAGCGCCACCAATGACAACTCTCAGATAAGAACAGACAAATAATCCTAATTATGGGACACATTAACCTATATACCACATATTCGAAAAACAAAGTGAATAGAAAAGGAAAACAAAATATAAACAAAACACGAAAGAAAAACATAGCATATAAACCTTTAAAATAAGGAATATGACATAAAGAACAAGAGTTAAGAAAGAACAACCCAACTGATACAAACGAAAGGGGAAGATTACAATAGTAAAAAAAAAAAAAAAAAAACGGGAAGGGAAGATGATAAATTGGGATTTAAGGAACAACGTGATATGAACCGGAGACCAGACAGCGCCCTAGAAACAGTGATGAATGGGCGAAGGAGCGATGACACAAGGGAAAAAGCAAATATGAAAGAATGTGCGAGAGAAAGGAGGCGATAAGACAGAGGGAGACACATAGTGAAAGGGAAGAGAGGAAGGGGGTTGACAAAAGACCAACGAAGAGATATACAAAGAGGCAAACAGCGAAGACAAGTGAAGAGAAGTGAGAAGGAGAGAGAGAGAGACATATATATGTATATATATATATATATATATATATATATATATATATATATATATATATATATATATATATATGTGTGTGTGTGTGTGTGTGTGTGTGTGTGTGTGTGTGTGTGTGTGTGTGTGTGTGTGTGTGTGTGTGTGTGTGTGTGTGTGTGTGTGTGTGTGTGTGTCTTTGTTTCCTGATGCCATGGTTATTTATATATAATCCTTTATCTATATTTGCCACTTTAGTCTTTCAGTCTACGTCTTTCTCTCTGTCTGTCTGTCTCTTTATCTGCAAATACACGAACTTAAATTCAAGCACACTCCAGTCATTCGGCATTAATAAATTCTTCGATTTTTTTATTCATTTGTGTTGTCATTCAATCAAGGATATACAAAAACGCATTTTTGTAACACATTTCTTTATTTGATTTCACGTCATCATCAGTGAAAAGTATTAATGAAAGCAGGACAGAACAGGAACAATAAAACATGCAAAAATAGTAAAGACAAAGCCGTTCCTACTATTTTGAACAAGTGACGTTTCACGATAGTAAACAAACAGACGACACATCGCCTACACAGTGCCATCTATTGTTCAGATATCACACTATCCGCCAACCGTTGGGGCTCACGGACTTTTACAATGCTTTCCTTTCTTTCGTATATACTCTGCTGGATTATGGAAGATTCATTTCGCCTCAACACCCACTCTTATGAACTGCTGTTGACGAAAATTTAAGCGTATCCATGACGCTATTATTGCTAAAACCCAACGGATGGATCGGATACCTTATATGCTACACTCTCTTTTCTCTTTTTCTTTATCACTTTCTCTTTTATCTCTCTCTCTCTCTCTCGCTTTCTCTATTTCTTTCTCGCATTCTTTCTCCATTTCTCTCTCTCTCTCTCCCTCTCCCTCCTTACCTCCTCCCCTCTCCCTCTCCCTCTCCCTCCCTCCCCCTCTCCCTTCCCTTCTCTCCCTCCCTCTCTCTCTCTCTCCCTCCCTCCCTCCCTCTCCCTCCCTCCCCTCCCCCTCCCCCTCTCCCTCCCTCCCTCTCCTTCTCTCCCACTCCCTCTCTCTCCCTCCCTCCCCCTCTCTCCCACTCCCTCCCCCTCCCTCCCTACCTCCCTCTCCCTCTCCTTCCTCTCCTTCTCCCTCCCTCTTCCTCCCTCTCCCTCCCTCCTTCCCCCCTCCCTCCCTCTCCCTCTCACTCCCTCCCTCCCTCCCTCCCTACCTCCCCCTCCTTCTCCCTCTCTCCCTCTCCTTCTCTCCCACTCCCTCTCTCTCCATCTTTCCACGAGGATTGTTCCGCCTGAAAAGATCACCTGCCCATCGTGACGGCTAACCCATTTCAGGATTTCCAAACGTATTGTTTCCAAATAACAGCGTCACAGTATTGTTGTTGTTCTCTGTCCTAATTTTAGCATCCTCGTTTATCTCGCTCGGCAAAGACGAAATGACTTTTTATTTTCCCATTTTTAGAAGAACGTTGTTTGTCATCTCCTATTATTCTTTACATTTTCCTATATCGAGGCAAACCTATTTTTTTCTATCGATGGTAATACTTAGTTGTTTATAAATCCATTTATATATATATATATATATATATATATATATATATATATATATATATATATATAAATTTTTTTTTTCATCATGATCAGTATTAGTTATTGTTCTCGTTATTATGATTATCATCATTATTGTAATTTTCTCTTTCATTTTTATTTATATTTTCATTTTCATTTTCGTTTCTCTGTTATTATTATCATAATAATCATTATTACCACCATTAATAATAATAATAATGATAATAATAATAATGATGATGATAACGATAATGATAATGATAATGATAATAATAATGATAATAAATTATGATAATAATGATAATAAATTATGATAATAATGATAATAAATTATGATAATAATGATGATAACAATAATAATGATAACAAGAACAACAACAACAATAATGATAATAATAAAAATAATAACATCATTATTATCATTATCGACGTTATTATTATATTTATCAAAATTATCATCATTGCAATTATCATCATTATGATAATTATTACTCTCATCATCATCGTTATTATTATCATCATTATTATTGCTGTCGTAATTATCATTGTTATTATTATTATTACAATCATTATTAT
>NC_091589.1:4689878-4699878 GCF_042767895.1 Penaeus vannamei
AAATGCACACTTATGAAGAAATATACTTACGTAAATATACACTTCTGAGGAAATATACTTATGTAGATATACACTTATGAAGAAATATACTTATGTAAATATACACATGAAGAAATATACTTACCGTCATATACTTATGTATATGTGTTTATATGCTAAGACATTCTTATTTAAGTCTATCCTTTTATATACATAGACTTAAGCATGTCCTTATATCTACATATACTTATGTAAGTAAACGCCCATAACTACTCATATGTAAGTATTTACTTAGATCTATATATACTTGGACACAAAAATATAGACACAATAGCAACGCATTCTTGAGACTCAAGATAACCTCATTTTATAACAACCTTGTACCTGATTTTCTAGAATACAAATCATCTACTAGGTATTTTCACAGGAAATAGACAAGATGGATAAGTCTCCCTTAAAAAAAAAAAAAAAAAAAAAAAAAAAAAAAAAAAAAAAAAAAAAAAAAAATGAAGACGTTGATTATTAATGGTTTATTAATATTGGAGTTTAAAATGATAAGGGTAACGAAATAATTGTAATGTGGAAGATAATATTAAGAGTGATAGTGATAATGGTTATAGGGATAATGATAAAAATCATGAAGACGGAATAATCATAATGATCATTATGATAATAATAATCATAAAAAGGATAACAATAATAATAATGATAAAGATAATAATGATCATGAAAAACTGTAACAATGATAATAACACCGATGATAACAATGATAACGATGATGATAATAATTTGAATAACACTAATATTAATGATGATGATGATGATAATAATAATAATAATAATAATAATAATAATAATAATAATAATAATAACAACTTCAATATCGCGCGCGTGGTGTGTTTGTGTAAGTATGCACTTGTTACAAGCACTCATTATACTATGCTAACTTCTTCAATTGATGATCCTAATTACAGCCCCCCTGAAAGCTGTTGTATAAACCATGCAAATAAAACGAGATCAGGATTTTTGCCTTTCTTTATTGCCAAATTTAGTAGAATTTGCGTGAGAGCTTAATATTACTCGAAAAAAAAAAATAAAATCCCAAGACTTTCCATGCCGATAAACTCAACTGCACTTTCTAATTTACTGCTTCCAATAACAGCTGCTGCAATATTGCTCGCTGTATCAATTTCGCTCTTGTCTACTACAACGGAATGGGGGAGGAAAAATAGCCTCTTGAAAATGTCTTGTGTTGATCTAGAAGATTCTTTTTCAATCCGAAGACGTCAACTCACTCGTTAAAGGTGCCTGATCACGTGACCTACCCTGTCTTGGAGTACGACTTGGAGTACGGTGGGGTGGCTTGGCACTTTCTTGCGACAAACTCTGGTACTAATGTTCATTCCTTTCTTAGCTGACTGGGGGAGGGGGAGAGAGAGGTAAGGAGGAACGAACAGAGAGAGAGAGAGGAGAGAGGGAGAGAGAAGGGAGAGAGGGGAGAGAGGGGAGAGAGGGAGAGAGGGAGAGAGGGAGAGAGGGAGAGAGAGAGAGAGAGAGAGAGAGAGAGAGAGAGAGAGAGAGAGAGAGAGAGAGAGAGGAGAGAGAGAGAGAGAGAGAGAGAGAGAGAGAGAGAGAGAAAGAGGAGTGAGAGAGAGAGCAGAGAGAGAGAGAGAGAGAGAGAGAGAGAGAGAGAGAGAGAGAGAGAGAGAGAGAGAGAGAGAGAGAGAGAGAGAGAGAGAGAGAGAGAGACAGAGAGAGAGAGAGAGAGGGGAGACAGGAAGAGAGAGAGAAAGACAGAAAGATAGAGAGATAGAGAGGAGACAGAAAGAGAGAGAGAGAGAATAAATGAAATATCAAAATAAAGATGAAGTGTAGGAGGTAAATGAAAAGGGAAACGGTATAAAGAGAACGGACATAAGATGACAAGGGAAGTGATGAAGTTAACTAGGAGAAAGATTTATAGTCTAAGGTACGAAAAAGCAAGTTATACGCCATTTTCAAAGATCAGAGAAAGTTATTAGTCTCCCCCCTCGAACTTCCTGTACCTTTTCGATTTTTAATTTTGTAATCGAACACTCTATGTATATTGCCTTAATATATAATACAGACAATTTTGGAGCACACAAATTTACATATGAGGTTCTTTGGCGGTTCTTATGAGGAAGAAACTTTTCCATAAAATCCATATCATATAATTTTAAGTTGAATTTGATCCTATGCACGTTTTGATTTCCTATACACCAGTGTTGTTCAACCATAGATCACGAAACATAGATCATAAGGGTATGTGGACAAACAAGGAACACACACGCCTCACATCTCACATTAAGTAGTGTAAGTATTTTTCAAGCATTTTGTCATTATATCTTTTTATTCGTGTATCAAATTCGAATTTATTGCGCAACACCCCTTGCAATGCAGTCTTTTTATAATTAGTCTATTATTTGCATTATCCTAAATAAAACAGTTTGTTTAGCCATTGGTGGACGAGGTGGGGGGGGGGGGGGAGGGTACGTAACAGTACAAGAAGGTAACAAAGGGTACAAAGGGAGAAAATGTTTAAACAACACTCCTATACACACAAGATATATCTACATTGGTGGCTCTGTAGGGAGGAATAGATACCGTTCCTCTAAAGCCAACATTTTCCTTTGGTTAGAAGCTTAAAACAAATGTTTTCCTGGGTTTGAATTTCCTGCCCATACTGACCGCGAAAGGGTAGCCTCTCTTCCTAAATCTCATCGCAAAAAAAAAAAAAAAGAAAAAGGAGGGGAGGAAAAGTTGGTAGTTGAATCTTGGGTTGTGGTTCCGTAGATTTATTCGCTCAGGTTGCTTTATTTTTCTGAGGTCATGTATGTGTTCAATATCATTTACAGATTTGATTATGATTTATTGTATTTTGCTCTCTGTTCCTTCAATCATTTTATTAGCTTTGTACTGTTTTAGCAAAAAAAAAAAAAAAAAAAAAAAAAATTGACGTAGCTTATCACAAAAATACAAAACATACACCCTTTAACAAATGCATGTGTATATTCAATTTTCTTCCTACTTTTTCATCTACCTATCTCTACACACACAGAGTATATGTGCAGATAAGAAAATGAAACAACAAAAAGCAATTGACAACTGGAATAAAAAATTGTGACATCACAAGCAGAAATTAAATAGTTACAGAAGTTTTCTCAGAAGATAAAAACAATCTCTATTGGTCAGTATAGATAAGGAATTTTAATCACAAGGCAAGATTGGTGTGGTGGATTCAACCGAGGGCGAAGTGCATAAAATAAATATAATAATAATAATAATAATAATAATAATAATAATAATAATAATAATAATAATAATAGTAATAATAATAATAATAATAATGATAATAATAATAATAATAATAATAATAATAATAATAATAATAATAATAATAATAATAATAATAATAAAGGCTCGGTGTATTAAGAATCTATGATCACCCTTTCTAAAATCTCTTTCATGTGACCTCGTCCACAACCTCGGATAATTAATATTTTTCCTCAGAATGGCATTAGGTATTGTAGGTCTATATAAAAGTGTTATCATTTTGTTTACACCCGCACCTCTAAGAGAATTTTACTTTGACTTCGCACTCCTGCACATTCTGATTAAGGATAAAGGAGGTGAATTCTTACTAAATTTGATTAAAAAAAAAAGATAATAATAATTTCATTTTCTAATAATGTGTTAGCAAATTATTCATTTTAAAATGAGGTGTTGATCATTTGACTTCGCACCCCTACATATTTTAAGCTTATATAAGGATAAAAAAGTAAATTAATACTAAATTTGATAATTAAAAAATATAAAAATAATAATTTCATTTTCTAATAATATGTTAACAAATAATTCATTTTAAAATGAGGTGTTCATAAAAAAAAATCATTTTCTAATAAAGTGTTAAAAATAAAACATGGACAAGAAAAGATGCCCCAGGTTAATACTTGATTAAGTTGTACAAAAAATAATGACTTGTTACATGTAATCAAATCAAAGAACTACCTTTAAAACGTTTAAGAATAAATTCCTATTCAATGGCTCTTTTGTTTCTATGTCTTGCTTACGAGTTTTTTTTTTTTTTTTTTTCAAAATGTGGAGCTATGTTGCAGAGATCAATCCGCATGTCCACCTGTGCATTCAAGCGATTCATAAATAAGTTTAAATGATGACAAATGTTTTTTTTTGTTTGTTTGTTTATCTTATGTGTTGGTGCAACTCATACTAATGTATGATTAAAGGAAAAAACATGATCAAAAGGAATGCAATGATTGCCTTTGCTGAAGCGCCAAAGCCGTGATATCGCCGTCTGCGGAACTTTGTAATTCTTAAAAACCTTCAGATTAATGAAGACTTAATTTAACTTTGAGAAAAATATGTAACATGCACTGAAACCTGCATGTTACATATGAGGTCGCGGTTATCCTTTGTTGCGATGCCACTGCAATGTTTTCTCTAAACCAGAAGCATTTTTTGCAACATCCCGCTAACACTTTGATATATGTTTAATGTTGCATCTTGGTCGCTACAAAACACGATAGCATCTAAGTTTATACCAACATACAAAGTTATTTTTCGTAATTTCACATAAGATATATATATATATATATATATATATATATATATATATATATATATATATATATATATATATATATATATATATATATGAAACGTATCCATGTTGACAAATGTAGAAAAGGTATGAATGAGACTGGATATCTTCACAATACAAGAGCTTGACCGGTTTCGATTACGTCTTCGTCAGAAATACCTGTATTTCTGACGAAGACGTAATCGAAACCGGTCAAATGCATCTCTTGTATTGTGAAGATATTCAGTCTCATTCATACCTTTTCTACATTTGTCAACATGGATACATTTCATATATATATATATATATATATATATATATATATATATATATATATATATATATATATATATATATATATATACATATACATACATATATATTTGCATGCCGGGAAATATACGAATAAAAAGAGAGGAAAAACGCCTAAGTACGCAAGCGTCGCCGGTTCTAAAAGCCTTTCTGCAACGTATTGTTTCCAATAACGAATCCGGAACGTTGCTTGTATGCATTTCGGAAGGGCCATTTATTAAAAAAAAAAAAAAAAAAAAAAAAAAAACGAAAGAAAGAAAGAAAAAAATTCTTTCTTGCTTTCGTTTTTTTTTTTTTTTTTTTTTTTTCTTTTTAAAGCTGAGGAAGGAAGTAGATATTCCAGGCGAATTTTCGTGTATTTATTAAAAAGAAAAAAAGAAAAAAAGAAAAAACAACGAAAGAAAGAAAAAAAAAATTCTTTCTTTCTTTCGTTTTTTTTTTCAAAAGCTGAGGAAGGAAGTAGATATTCCATGCGAATTTTCGTGTATTTATTAAAAAAAAAAAAAAGAAAAAAAAGAATGAAAGAAAAAAATTCTTTCGTTTTTTCTCAAAAGCTGAGGAAGGAGGTAGATATTCTAAGCGAATTTTCTTGTTTTATTTTTATTTATTTATTTATTTTCCTCTTGTTATGCATCTATATATTTGTATATTTATATTTTTATTCATTCATTTCTTTATATTTATTGATTTATTCATCTCATCGATCGGCTAAAATAGACATAGAAAAATACTTTAATAAATACTCAGCAAGGTTGTTAAGAAGACCAATCCTGGCACAGTGCCAATGCCAGGTGTTACTAGGCCCTTTGGTGGCCCTCGTTGAAATAATGCAATCGAAATATAAACACGTTTCTTCTGCAATTTGGCGAAGAAACAGGAGAGATAAAGTGGAAATTGTTGATAAAAGATGATTGATTTGAGGCGATAAGACGGATCAATAACGAAGGAAGAAGGAGTTGAATTGTTGTGCAAAAGCTACGGTCGCTAAGGAGAGGAAGGAATGATGTAATCTGAAACAGACGAAGGATTTTGAAACATGTGGAGCGATTCCCCTTCCTCTCCCTATGCGCTTCATTCTATCAACCTTTTTTTTAAATCTTTTTAATGGTGGCACTTACTGGCACTCTCGGAGACGCGTAGGGGCACTCACTGTAGGGAAGTAGAAAGGTATCTGTAAATATGAAGAGGGAATTAACAGTCACAGACACACGCAGACACACACACACACACAGACACATACACATACACATACACACATACACACGCGCACGCACACACGCACGCACACACACACACACACACACACACACACACACATACATACATACATACATATATACACACACACACACACACACACACACACACACACACACACACAAACACACACATACACACACAATCAAACATACAGATACACACACAATCAAACAAACAGATACACACAAACACACACATACATAAAAACATCAAACACACACATATATACAAAAGAGCAAACAAACACAAACAAGCACACAATACCATACATACACAGTCACACAAACAAACAAAAGCACCACGAACAGATAGCATACGACCTGTGTGTTGCAAAGGTCAAATTTCAGAAGACTTCCTTGAGACAATATCAGATTTTCTTCCTCAAAAATCGGTTCGGGGTCACAAAATCTTTTAGAATTTTAGGAACGACACTAGAACAATACTCACTTTGTCATTTTTTTCTGAGATTCTCTATTTCTTGAAAGATAAAAGATGGTAGGGAGGAGAAAAAAAAATACTTTTTCGAATATCTTTTTTTCCATATGACGAGAGAGCAACATACCTGCAAATTGGTCATATATTAAACTTCAAGGAAAGGTTCAACGATACAGGTAGAGGTGGACATTCTAAAAAAAAAAAAAAAAAAAAAAAAAAAAAAAAAAAAAAAAAAAAAAAATAGTTTAGAACTTAGAACACCATCTCTCTCACTGTGAGACTAGCAATGTTCTTCGGTGCCCCTGATTTGAACGGAGAAGAACGGTACAAAAATACGATGGGGAATGTACAGATCATCTAATAAATAAAAATATTTGAAAGTGATAATCAGAGGTAGAGCAATCGCACGGATATATTGGTAAAAAAAAATAATAAAATAGTAGAAATAGTTGAAAATTAGATGAATATTTCGAGTGAAGAACGTGTATAGATGAAAGTGAGATTATTGGTAGGTGAAGAATGAGCATAAATATCCTTGTAAAATAGTGAAAGTGATATTATTCACAGGTGAAGAACGTGCATAGACACCCTTGTAAAAATAAGTGAAAGTGACATTATTCATAAGTGAAGAACGTGCATAGACACCCTTGTAAATTAGGTTAAAGTGACATTACCGACAGGTGAAGAACGTGCATAGACACCCTTGTAAATTAGGTGAAAGTGATATTAATAGGTGAAGAACGTGCATAGATACACTTGTAAAAATAAGTGAAAGTGACATTACTGATAGGGGAAGAACGTACACGAGTAAAGTGGTAAAAATGATCATGCAGTACATTACCAATACACTTACTTCACTCCTATTAAGATTCATTGATAAGAGTGTATTGATAAGCCATATAATACACGACTTAAATGATGGAAAACAAAGTAAAAAACAAAATGAAAGATTATTCCTCGGGATGAATTTAACTTCAAAAAGAAAGAAGAAAAAAAGAAAAAAGAAAACAATAATGAAAAAATAATAAAATAAAATAAAACAATTGATATAAATAACTAGTTAGATAATTAACCATATTAAGATAGATAGAAAAATAAGTATATATATAGATAATGATAAAGGTAGATGGACATACAGATACAGAGGGATAGAAAGACATAGACAAATATTCAACTAGAAAGACATATAATTATATGAATAAACAGATACATTGATAAATAGATAGATAGATAGATAGATAGATAGATAGAGAGAGAGAGAAGGAGAAAGAAAAGTTATTATCCACCCCTCTAAATGTGTCAAAACAAATTAACAAACCACAAATAAATAAATGAAAAAGAAACAAAACACTTAGTCAACAACACCGTATCCGAAACAACATAATGCATACGTTAATCTTCAATATTAATTTAGGAATTCACAAACAACTTTAGGGCAGAGACAAAAAGCCCTAATGAAGTTGATGGTCCCTTAATTACTGTCAACACAATGCCCTTCTCTTTTTATTTATCAACCCTTTTGTAATGCCAGGGAATTTTGGCTAAAGACCCTTCTGGGAGAGAACATTTTAAAGGGACAATAAATGGAAATTGACGTTGAAGAACAAATGAAATGGGATGTGAATTTCTCGTTTTTTTTTTTTAAAGATTTTTTATATTGTGAAAGAGAGAGAGAGAGGGTGGGAGAGAGGTGGGGGGAGGGAGGGAGGGGGAGAGGGAGAGGGAGGGAGGGAGGGAGGGGGAGGGAGAGAGAGAGGGGGGGAGGGAGAGGGAGGGGGAGAGGGAGGGGGAGAGGGAGGGGGAGAGGGATAAAGAGAGGTAGAGAGAGAGAGAGAGAGAGAGAGAGAGAGAGAGAGAGAGAGAGAGAGAGAGAGAGAGAGAGAGAGAGAGAGAGAGAGAGACTGAGGGACAGAAACAGAAACAGACAGAGACATAGACAGGACAGAGAGAGACAGAGAGAGACAGACAGAGAGACAGAGACAGAAACAGACAGAGACAGGACAAAGATAGAGAGAGCAAAAAAAAAAAAAAAATGCCTCTTTCGCTATATACTCCAGTTCGGTTCAAAATTCAAGCAGTTCGAATTCGTAGGATCGTATCCCCCCAGGCCGACCCCACAACGCAGATTAATTCAGCGAGCTCCCACAGACCCAGGCTCACTACACTACACTTCAGATGTACGTTACACATTCTCTCGTCCAGGGAAGTGTGACAGCGCTCCGATAGATAGATTCCGAAGATACGACTCGCCGTGGCCTTTGATAGGTCAACTGTTCAAGAAGAGGTGAATTTTTACAACTTTATTTCCTAAGTAACTTCGTGTTCGTATTTGTGAATTTTTATTCTCTTTATCTTTTTTTTCTTTTTTTTATATGTTGTTATCTTTGTTATCGATTTATTTCTATTTTTTGAATTCACGTGAACAGAAGGTCGATTTGTCAAAAGTTCAGCATCGCGTTCAAACCCTTACCGTCCTGCCTGCGTATGATTCACAAACAGTAAATGATAATTCCATGAATGCAACTCCTGACCCTTAATGTATGGCCGCCGTTGCCATGGCTTCCTCATCCCGGGATTAATTTCATGAAGCAAATCGAGGTCATATGCCTGGCCTTTACTCATGACCCGAGCTGACCAGGGAACCCGAAACCAAAATTGCTTTTCAAAATGTGTTTGTCCAAAGGCTAGTGAGGGGATGTTTATCGCATGGACATCGAAAAAGGGATGTTTATCTTAATAATGTAATAGAATTAAATTAATCAATAACACATATTCATCTTAATAATGTAATAGAATTATGTATATTAATAATACATATTTATCTTCATAATGTAATAGAATGATTTTAATTAATAAGACAGTTAACCAATATGGATTTTGCGTCTCTTTAGTAAATAGATTTTTTTTCTAATTACTTAGGTTATTTTAACCAGTAGTAGTTTGCAGTAGCAATTGCAATAGGATGTCTTTAAGTGATATAATCTTTCTTCAGTTGAAAGGTAAGACGCTCATGGATAATTGATCTCAAGTAATTTTAATTTATTCATTATAAGACCATTTGATATGACGAGACAAGATTAATAACGCAATAACATCGTATAATTTCCTTTTATTTGAGTGTTTTTTTAATGACCTTCGTACTCCAAGGATTTTGTAATTTTGATGAGGTGCAGAGAATCATTATCTTCGCCAAGAAGGATATGATTTTACTAGCTTTGGATAATTTTTTTTTTTTTCTCTTCGTGTGGTAGTTGGTTAGCAAACTATAAGTATTTGTTCATAACTCAAGAAGTTATCATCATTTTTAGTTTCATCGTAAACATTATCATTATTATTATTAACCCTCGGCCAACGCAACACGTGCGGTTAATCCCTCAGACATGTATATTTTTTTGT
>NC_091589.1:4721454-4726454 GCF_042767895.1 Penaeus vannamei
TCTATCTTGTTTCATCAATGCCTTTGTGGAGGAAGAACATATTGGAGAACATCCTTCCCTTCGTGTATTTAGGTTGGCGCAGAACACGTGAGAATAAACCGTGTGTGTATTTCAATAGATAGACAGCAAGGGGAAGAAATAAAGGGAAAGAAGGAGAGAGAGAGTGTGTGTTGGGGCAAAGACAGAAGAGAAAAGGAGAGAGAGAGAGAGAGAGAGAGAAAGAGAGAGAGAGAGAGAGAGAGAGAGAGAGAGAGAGAGAGAGAGAGAGAGAGAGAGAGAGAGAGAGAGAGAGAGAGAGAGAGAGAGAACGATCCGAAGGAAGCAGGGAAGACTAGAGACACGAATGGGCTAATGTGAGGCATGTTGTATGGAAAAAGAAAAAAAAAAAATGAAAGGAAAAAAAAGAGGTATTAAGAAAGAAAGAAAAAGAAAAAAAACAAAACAAAACACGAGGGGAGGATAGAATATAGATAATCAAAAAAACGAAAAAGATGAGAAGGGATGTGAAAGGAGAACATCCGGGGGAAGGGAAAACCCGCAAGGAAGGAAGGGCGATTCGGGGAACGGAAAACATTTGAGATATTCTATAGATCTATTTTGTTTCATCAATGCCTTTGTGGAGGAAGAACATATTGGAGAACATCCTTCCCTTCGTGTATTTAGGCTTGCGCAGAACACGTGAGAATAAACCGTGTGTGTATTTCAATAGATAGACAGCAAGGGGAAGAAATAAAGGGAAAGAAGGAGAGAGAGAGTGTGTGTTGGAACAAAGATAAGAGAAAAGGAGAGAGAGAGGAAAGAGAGAGGAGAGAGAGAGAGAGAGAGAGAGAGAGAGAGAGAGAGAGAGAGAGAGAGAGAGAGAGAGAGAAAGAGAGAAAGAGAGATAATGATCCGAAGGAAGCAAGGAAGACTAGAGACACGAATGGGCTAATGTGAAAGAAAAAGAAAAGAAAAAAAATGAAAGGGAAAAAAAAGAGGTTTTAAGAAAGAAAGAAAAAGCAAAAAAAAAAAAAAAAAAAAAAAAAACGAGGGGAGGATGGAATATAGATGATCAAAAAAGGAAAAAGATGAGAAGGGATGTGAAAGGAGAACATCCGGGAAAGGGGAAAACCCGCAAGGAAGGAAGGAAGGGCGATTCGGGGAACGGAAAACGTTTGAGATATTCCGTAGATCTATCTTGTTTCATCAATGCCTTTGTGGAGGAAGAACATATCGGAGAACATCCTTCCCTTCGTGTATTTAGGTTTGCGCAGAACACGTGAGAATAAACCGTGTGTGTATTTCAATAGATAGACAGCAAGGGGAAGAAATAAAGGGAAAGAAGGAGAGAGAGAGTGTGTGTTGGGGCAAAGACAGAAGAGAAAAGGAGAGAGAGAGGAGAGAGAGAGAGAGAGAGAGAGAGAGAAAGAGAAAGAAAGAGAGAAAGAGAGAAAGAGAGAAAGAGAGAAAGAGATAAAGAGAGAGAGAGAGAGAGAGAGAGAGAGAGAGAGAGAGAGAGAGAGAGAGAGAGAGAGAGAGAGAGAACGATCCGAAGGAAGCAAGGAAGACTAGAGACACGAATGAGCTAATGTGAGGCATGTTGTATGGAAAAAGAAAAAAAATGAAAGGAAAAAAAAGAGACATTAAGAAAGAAAGAAAAAGAAAAAAAACAAAACACGAGGGGAGGATAGAATATAGATAATCAAAAAAGGAAAAAAGATGAGAAGGGATGTGAAAGGAGAACATCGGGGAAAGGGAAAACCCGCAAGGAAGGAAGGAAGGGCGATTCGGGGAACGGAAAACGTTTGAAATATTCCGTAGATCTATCTTGTTTCATCAATGCCTTTGTGGAGGAAGAACATATGGGAGAACATCCTTCCCTTCGTGTATTTAGGTTTGCGCAGAACACGTGAGAATAAACCGTGTGTGTATTTCAATAGATAGACAGCAAGGGGAAGAAATAAAGGGAAAGAAGGAGAGAGAGAGTGCGTGGTGGGATAAAGACAGAGGAGAAAAGGAGAGAGAGAGAGAGAGAGAGAGAGAGAGAGAGAGAGAGAGAGAGAGAGAGAGAGAGAGAGAGAGAGAGAGAGAGAGAAAGAGAGAAAGAGAGAAAGAGAGAGAGACAGAGACAGAGAGAGACAGAGACAGAGAGAGAGAGAGAGAGAGAGAGAGAGAGAGAGAGAGAGAGAGAGAGAGAGAGAGAGAGAGAGAGAGAGAGAGAGAGAGAGAACGATCCGAAGGAAGCAAGGAAGACTAGAGACACGAATGGGCTAATGTGAGGCATGTTGTGTGGAAAAAGAAAAGAAAAAAAAATGAAAGGAAAAAAAAAGAGACATTAAGAAAGAAAGAAAAAGAAAAAAACTAAACACGAGGGGAGGATGGAATATATATAATCAAAAAAAGGAAAAAAGATGAGAAGGGATGTGAAAGGAGAACATCGGGGAAAGGGAAAACCCGCAAGGAAGGAAGGAAGGGCGATTCGGGGAACGGAAAACGTTTGAAATATTCTATAGATCTATCTTGTTTCATCAATGCCTTTGTGGAGGAAGAACATATGGGAGAACATCCTTCCCTTCGTGTATTTAGGTTTGCGCAGAACACGTGAGAATAAACCGTGTGTGTATTTCAATAGATAGACAGCAAGGGGAAGAAATAAAGGGAAAGAAGGAGAGAGAGTGTGAGTTGGGACAAAGACAAGAGAAAAGGAGAGAGAGAGAGAGAGAGAGAGAGAGAGAGAGAGAGAGAGAGAGAGAGAGAGAGAGAGAGAGAGAGAGAGAGAGAGAGAGAGAGAGAGAGAGAGAGAGAGAGAGAGAGAGAAGTAAGAGAGAGAGAGAGAGAGAGAGAGGGAGAGAGAGAGAGAGAGAGAGAGAGAGAGAGAGAGAGAGAGAGAGAGAGAGAGAGAGAGAGAGAGAGAGAGAGAGAGAGAGAGAAAGAAAGAAAGAAAGAAAGAAAGAAGTAAGAGAGAGAGATATAGAGATAGAGAAATGGGGTGTTTAGAAAGATAGATAGATAGAGAGAGAGAGGAAAAGTTCTTTTGTGAATAGCTTTCGAAGATCATACCCCGCCCCCCTCCAAAAAAAAAAAAAAAATAAAAAAAATAATAAATAAATAGATAAATAAAAAAATGAATAAATAAGAAAGAAAAACGTAATAACAGTTAATACACGCTATACATACATTCGTCCAGTAACACTATATCAAACATACAATTTCTTAAAAGTCAGTTTTTTGTCCTTTTCCTGGAAACTGAAGATAAAAAAGACACGGAATCGACGATCAAGAAAGAAAGTGACGCTTACTCAACTTTTCCAATCGCTCCCAATCCATCGCTAAAGGGATTGGCGAATCATATTAGGTCTATATCGGCTGCCGAGGCACTGACCTGGCAGAGGAACGCGGTCTTACATGGCACTGGTGTGTGTTCAGGAAGCACACACACACGCTCTTTTTCTCTCTTTCTCTCTCCCTCTTTCTGTCTGTCTGTCTGCCTCTCCTTCGCTCTATCTCTGTCTCTCTCTGTTTGTCTGCTTCTCTCTCTCGCTCTCTTTCTGTCTTTTTTCTCTCTCTGTCTGTCTCTGTCTGTCTCTCTCTCTCTCTCGCACATGTACACACACACACTCACACACAACACACACACACACACACACAAACACACACAAACACACACTCACACACAACACATACACACACTCACACACAACACATACACACACATACACAAACACACACACCCACAACAGAAACACGCACACACACAAAACACACACACACACACACACACACACACAACATACACGCACACTCACACACAAAACACACACACACACTCACACACAACACATACACACACTCAAATACCCCCCCCCCACACACACACCCACATACACAAACACACACACACACATATATACAAAAAAAAACACACACACACACACCCGATCATATAGCGTCCATCACCTCCCACACAGCCGGCATTAATGAAGAGGTCATTAGTAAGCCAACCCCTCACGCCCTCGGGTCAAGCTAGGTCAAGACACACATTCAAGGTTTCTTTGTATATAGACATCTCTCGTTTTGACCTTGATCCCAGCAGGGTCAAGCCGGCAATAGTTCAGATCCAACCTCCTCTTTGAGATTCCCTTAGTCAGTGGGGGTCAAGCTAGGTCAAGACACACATTCAAGGTTTCTTTGTATATAAACATCCCTCGTTTTGACCTTGATCCCAGCAGGGTCATGCCGGAAATAGTTCAAATACAACCTCCTCCTTGAGATGTCTCCCTTGGTCAGTGGGGGTCAAGCTAGGTCAAGACACACATACATGGTTTCTTTGTATATAGACATCTCTCATTTTGACCTTGATCCCAGCAGGGTCAAGCCGGAAATAGTTCAAATCCAACCTCCTCCTTGAGATGTCTCCCTTGGTCAGTGAGGGTCAAGCTAGGTCAAGACACACATTCAAGGTTTCTTTGTATATAGACATCTCTCGTTTTGACCTTGATCCCAGCAGGGTCAAGCCGGAAATAGTTCAAATCCAACCTCCTCCTTGAGATTCCCTTGGTCAGTGAGGGTCAAGCTAGGTCAAGACACACATACATGGTTTCTTTGTATATAGACATCTCTCGTTTTGACCTTGATCCCAGCAGGGTCAAGCCGGAAATAGTTCAAATCCAACCTCCTCTATGAGCAGATGTCTCCCTTGGTCAGTGAGGGTCAAGCTAGGTCAAGACACACATTCAAGGTTTCTTATATATAGACATCTCTCTTTTTTACCTTAATCCCAGCAGGGTCAAGACGGAAATAGTTCAAATCCAACCTCCTCCTTGAGATGTCTCCCTTGGTCAGTGGGGGGTCAAGCTAGGTCAAGACACACATACAAGGTTTCTTTGTATATAGATATCTCTCGTTTTGACCTTGATCCCAGCAGGGTCAAGCCGGAAATAGTTCAAATCCAACCTCCTCCTTGAGATGTCTCCCTTGGTCAGTGAGGGTCAAGCTAGGTCAAGACACACATACAAGGTTTC
>NC_091589.1:4756454-4758954 GCF_042767895.1 Penaeus vannamei
TATATATATACATATATATATATATATATATATATATATATATATATATATATATATATATATATATATATATACATACATATATACATATATATATATATATATATATATATATATATATATATATATATATATATACATATATACATACATACACATATACATGTATGTATATATATACATGTATGTATATATATACATGTATATATATATATATATATATATATATATATATATATATATATATATATATATGTATGTATATATGTATATAAATATATATATATATATATATATATATATATATATGTATATATATATGTATTTATATATGTATATATATGTATATATTTATATATATTTATTTATATATATATGTATATATATATGTATATATATACATATATATATATATTATATATATACATTTACATATATACATACATATATATATATATATATATATATATATATATATATATATATATATACGTATATATATATATATATATACATATATACACACACACACACATCATCGTCGTTGTCATCACAATCGTTATTGTTATCGTCATCCTACTCGTCATCATTATCATCATAACATCACCTTAGTCTAATCCCTACCCTCTTCCTCATCATCATCACAGTCATTACCATTTTTATGACTATTCGTATTCGTAGTTATGACTACCAGCATCACCACCACCAGGATTATCATCATCTGTATCTTCTCCCATTCTCTCCTCTTCTCCTTCTGCCTTGGCTCTCCCCGGTCAACAATCTGACTGCAATAGTTTCTCTGGATTTTCATATTTTCCTAAATGAATATACTTGTATGTCCACTTTCTGGAAACAATCAAGTGGAATTCTATAGAAAGAAGAAGAAGAAGAAGAAGAAAAGGAAGAAGTAGAAGAAAAAGAAGAATAGAAGAAGAAGAAGAGAGTGAGTGAGTGAGTGAGTGAGAGAGAGAGAGAGAGACAGAGAGAGAGAGAGAGAGAGAGAGAGAGAGAGAGAGAGAGAGAGAGAGAGAGAGAGAGAGAGAGAGAGAGAGAGAGAGAGAGAGAGAGAGAAACGAGCAGAAGTCGAGAAGGAAAGTTTCCCTTCTGAATGAACAACTTAGAAAATGCTGGAAGTCATTCATCACTATAGAAAAAGGTGTTAAAAACTAATAATAACTAATAATCATAATGATGATGATAATAATGATAATAATAATAATAATAATAATAAATATAGAAAATAAAATAGAATAGTAATAATAATGAAAAAATGAAATACAATAATAATACTAATACTACTACTAATAATAGAATACAATACTGCTATTAAATATGGACATCACACAATGGCGATGTTATACGTCATTGGGATACATAAAATATAAGTATATATAAATTCTGGATTTATATTGGATGAGGATAATGTTAGACGACAGGAAAGGGGGATGGGGGAGGGAGATGGAGGAGGGGGGGGGGGCAGTGGAGCGGCAAGGAGTGTGACTGCAACATTGCTATAAATATGCGAGGAACCAAATTTCTGTAGGCATAATGATATACTGGGGCATGTAAATGCATGTCTTGTTTGCTTATATCTGCATATAATTACATAAAAGCATATACATATAACTTACACATAAAGGAGTGTAGATACCCCATGGATAAACAAAAGCAGAAAAAATGAGATAAAGAAAAGAAAAGAAAAGAAAAAAAAATCAACTTATAAAATAACACACGCAGAACATAGCACCAACATACCCCAGCACACACAACGCCAACATACATTATAACACTAGTTACAACCCCAAAATATTAGTGCTGCAGTTCCCCCTCCGACCTCGCGCGGGCACAACGCGGGTTCAGACGACACAAAAGTTCATAAACATCGACCGAGTGACGTCACATCATCAGCTCGGCTCAGCGAGTGGCCTCCGCGAAATGATGCTAAGCCTCCAAGGACACTATATATATATCCTTCGTGTTGCAGCCTCGAGAGGATATCAGAATAACAGCCCCAGAGCCACGGGAATCCTGCGCCTTATTACGTGGCTCGGAGGGAGGTTCGCAGGCGCGTGAATCCGCGGCCGTTTTTGCAGTGTCATTAGCTAAGATTAACGAGCTTCTTGGTGCTGTGCTGTAATGTTTTGCAAGGAAAGGTTTCTTCTGGAGAATGTATGTGTGTTGAGTCTTGTGGTGTGCTGTTCATAATGTGCTGTCTTGTTATTCATTATTTATTTTCTTTTTTTGCTTTATCATTATTAGCGTTGTTAATGCCACTTTTGTTGTTATCTTCATCACCATCATCATCATCATCATCATCATCACCATCATCATCATCATCATCATCATCATCATCATCATCATCACCATCATCATCATCATCACCATCATCATCACCATCATCATCATCATCATCAATATCACCATCATCTGTTATTACTGTAAGGACAAGCAGATATTTAAAGTAATTCTTGTTATTTTCATATTATACTCATCATTCTTG
>NC_091589.1:4846421-4848921 GCF_042767895.1 Penaeus vannamei
TATATGAGTCGACATTTGAAGCCTAAAATATTTTTCGAAAACCAGAGGTCGACTTGTAAGCTGAATATAGAATGTAAACCATTGCGGAGGAAACAAGTGAATCTCACTGTCAAAAACTCATTGTACATTTTTTTTTTTTTTTTTACATCAAAACCTACTTCAATCATTTCCTACTCAAATTCATGTTTAGTAATTATTATTATTATTTTATTTATTTTTTTTTTTTTTTTACTTACGAGATTTTAATAACATCTATAGGGTAGGTTAGGCTCATTAGGGTTAGGTAAGCGTGGTTTACTCTGTGTTAAATGTTAATTGCATCTTAAGAGGTCTTAAAGAAAAGATTCTTAGAAATGTTTACGAGATATGGCAACTTTTCCTTCTCTGGAAGTCGAGATGCCAAATATATTTTGTTTATTTATATATATATATTGTTTTCATTATATCTTATTATTATACATATATATTTTCCTAGTGTGGGGGTTGTCTTAGCCTGCGAATATATGCCGAAACAACAATTACATATCCTATAGGCTCAAAAAAAAAAAAAAAAAAAAAAAAAAAACTAACAGACACATAGAGATTATTTAAGTAAAATGAAAAATAGATTAACGATTTTATCGATCAGGAACTCGATATGATTTTCATTTTTTTTTACTTGTTTGATACCATTAATAACCCTTAAATCAGACACTCCCCTTTACAAAAAAAAAAAAAAAAAAAAAAAAAAAATCTTTTGGCTTAATAAATAGTCAAAATCCACCACATAATCAGACATATGGAAAGATAGATGAAAAGGTCTATAGATAGATAAATAGAAAGATGGAATGATAGAAAGGCAGATAGATAAATGGAAAATGGATTGATAGGTAAATGGAAAGGCATAAAAAAAATAATGGAAAGAGTGACAGACAGATAGAAAGTTAGATAGAGAGATATAGAGATAAATGGAAAGATAGAAAGTTAAATAGAATGATAGATAGAAAGATAGATAAGTAAATGGAAAGATGGATTGAAAGATGAATGGAAAGACAGATAAATAAATACATAAATGGTAAGAGGGATAGAGAGAAAGGTAGATAGAGACACAGATAGATAAATGGAAAAATTGATAGATAAGTTAATGGAAACAGACAAATAGATGAATAAAAAGATAGACAGATAATATGAAAGAGAGATAGATAAATATGCAGAAAGATATATAGATAGAAAGATAGTTTGATAGATGGAAAAAAATTATTGTTAGATAAATGGGAAGACAGAGAGAAAAATAAATGGAGAGCCAGACAGATAGATAAATGGATAAATAGATAAATAAATGTAAACACACACAGACAGAAAGATACATAAATAGAAAGAAAGATTCACAGAAAGAAAAATAAAAAGACACACAGACAGAAAGACAGATAAATAAAAAGAAATATTTGAGGAAAGAAAAATAAAAAGACAGACAGACAGAAAGATAGATAAATAGAAAGAAAAAATACAGAATGAAAAATAAAAAGACACAGACAGAAAGACATAGAAATAAAAAGAAAGATCCACATAAAGAAAAATAAAAAGCCAGACAGACAGAAAGATAGATGAATAGAAAGAAAAAAAAATACAGAATTAAAAATAAAAAGACACAGACAGAAAGACAGAGAAATAAAAAGAAAGATTCACAGAAAGAAAAATAAAAAAGCCAGACAGACAGAAAGATAGATAAATAGAAAGAAAAAATACAAAAGGAAAAATAAAAAGACACACAGACAGAAAGACAGAAATAAAAAGAAAGATTCACAGAAAGAAAAAGAAAGATTCACAGAAAGAAAAATAAAAAGCCAGACAGATAGAAAAATAGATAAATAGAAAGAAAAAAAAATACAGAAAGAAAAATAAAAAGCCAGACAGACAGAACAATAGATAAATAGAAAGAAAAAAAAATACAGAAAAAAAATAAAAAGACAGACAAATATAGAAGTTTCGCTGTGCTAGTTTAATAGATTCAGCATCGTGGTCATACACAGGGACTGCGCCTGTCAATCATATTTGCAAGAGAGAGAGATAGATAGGATTAATCACTGGAATCCTTTATATGCTGCAGGAATTGAGGGATTAAAAGCTGGTTTATATGGATGTATAAAGGTGTGTATGTAGAGAGAACGAGAGATTGGTGTATGTATAGATAGATATAGAGATAGACATTAGTATATTTTGATTGATAGACAGACAGACAGACAGACAGACAGACAGACAGATAGGCAGACAGACAGACAAGATAGACAGACAGACAGATAGATAGATAGATAGATAGATAGATAGATAGACAGAAAGATAGATAGATAGATAGGTAGACTGATAGATAGGTAGGTATAGAGATAGATGGATAGATAATTAGACTGATATATCGTTGGATAGATGGATTGATGGTTACTTAGATGGATGGATAGATAGACAAATAGATAAATGAAAAGATAGATAGATGGATAAATAGACAGATACATGGATAAATAGATAG
>NC_091589.1:4853921-4863921 GCF_042767895.1 Penaeus vannamei
GAGCGGTCGTTAAGCCAGGTACACAACGTGAACGACAAGTAAATGAATGCTAGGGAAGTAAGAGACATGAGCACCAAATAAACAAAGTAATAGAGAGCAAGTAAGGTACATAAAAAATCAGGTAATTAAAATGAGTGCCAGGTAAGTAAACTGAGTATCAGGTAAGTGTAATTAGTGCCAGGTAAGTACAATGAATACCAGGTAAGTATACTAAGTGCCAGGTGAGTAAACTGAGTATCAGGTAAGAAAAATGAATGCTATGTAAGTAAAATGAGTCAGGTAAGTAAAGTGAATGCCAGTTAAGTAAAATGAATGCTATGTAAGTAAAATGAGCGCTAGGTAAGTAAATAGAATGCCAGGTAAGTAAAGTTAATGCCAGGTAAAAAAATGAACATCAGGTAATCAGTCCCAGGTAAATAGGTAAGTACTAGGTATGTAGAGAATACGAACAATTTTGAATGCCCGGTGAGTAAGGCTATACGTGTGCCTAGTAATTACGGTTAACAAGCCTCAGGTAAGTAGGGTAAGCGAATGGCCGGTAAGTAGATTATCAGGCAAGTCAAGTGAGTGCAAATATAACAAACGAGTGTAATAAAAGGTGATTAGAGGTTTACTGAAGGAATTCGAGGTTGGTAATCATTGTTATAAAGGATAAAATCAAAATATTGATATTATTCCTTAATCTACATTTTATCATCACACAGATTATTGATAATATATGTATTATTATCCGTAGTAGTCTATTCACCATGATTATGATAGCAATAATATGGTATAGTAGTAATATAGTAAGGATGATACGGGTAACAATAATAACGTAGTTGATATTATTTTTATCACTATCACAATATTCTCTTCGTATTTGTCTGCACTCAACGGAATTAAGTACATGTTCCCATAATGGAAAAGAGGTAACTACATTTTGCGCAAATAAATGCTTCAGTGAACGTACGTATAGGATTGCAAGAGGGAAAAATCTTGGTACATTATTCTATCTCTAGTTAAGGTCTGTCTGTCTGTCTGTCTGTCTGTTTGTTTGTCTGTCTGTCTGTCTGTCTGTCTGTCTGTCTGTCTCTGTCTCTGTCTCTGTCTCTCTCTCTCTCTCTCTCTCTCTCTCTCTCTCTCTCTCTCTCTCTCTCTCTCTCTCTCTCTCTCTCTCTCCCCCTCTCTCTCTCTCTCTTTTTTTTTTTTTTTTTTTTTTTTTTTGTGTGTGTGTGTGTGTGTGTGTGTGTGTGTGTGTGTGTGTGTGTGTGTGTGTGTGTGTGTGTGTGTGTGTGTGTGTTTCTGTGTGTGTGTGTGTGTGTATGTGTGTTTTAAACGTCCTGAATGGAAAGCCACCCTAGTCTCCCTGCAGAATAATAACTATTCTTTCTTCCATCTACTCCTCTCTAATTGCACGTGGTAGTTATAGAGATACAGCAGATTAGTTGGCATCCTTCGATCTGACATATGCCAGTGATGACACACGCTACCAGATAGTACTCGTAAAGACTATATAATTCTTTTTCGTGACTGGCATAAACACTAAGCTTCAGAGTACATTTCAGGTATTTATGGTGCGGTCCCGTATTCGAGGAACACCTTCCATAACTACCATAACTACCATTAGGGATCTTTCATGGTAACAGGGTCTGAGGACTGACTTTAAACTTTATGTTCTATGAGGAAAAGACTAATGGCTTTCTGATTTTTTTTTCATATCGAGATGGAGGAAGAAACCAATTAATGTAAATGATAATGAGGATGATAATGATGAGGATGAGGATGAGAGTGGTGGTGGTGGTGAAGATGATGATGGTGATGGTGATGATGATGATGATGATGGTGATGGTGATGGTGATGGTGATGATGATGATGATGATGATGATGATGGTGATGATGATGACGATGATGATGATGATGATGATGATAATGATAATGATAATGATAATGATGATGATGATGATGATGATAATGACGACGATGACGATGATGACAATACAAATACTAATACTAATTACAATTGCCACAACTACTACTACTACCCATAAACCAAAAATAATGACATAAGAATAATGATAATGATAATAGAAATCATGATAACAAAAACATCTATCATGAAAACAAAAAACATCTATTATAGTAAATAAAAATCATAATAACAACAACAACAAAAAAACATAGTTAATAAAAATCATGATAACAAAAAACATCTATCGTACTTACTTTATCCCTTTTCTCCAGGCATGTAGTCAACAGCATCCCATTTCATCCTCTTTCACTCGCGACCTATTGTTCCTCTGAGGACTAGAAGCGACCACTTTTCTCGTACCGATCGGAAACAGTTATTTTTCTTTCTTTCTTTCTACTTTTTCTTTTCTTTTCTTTTCTTTCTTTCTTTCTTTCTTTCTTTCTTTCTTTCTTTCTTTCTTTCTTTCTTTCTTTCTTTCTTTCTTTCTTTCTTTCTTTCTTTCTTTTTTTTTTTTTTTTTTGCTACTACGTCGCTTTCTAAAGACTGGGTATCCGCCATTGTCTTTTTGTGTTACGTATTTTTTTTTTTTTTTTTTTAATTGTCCTTCCAGGTATTAATTTGAAACCTGTTGAACACTCTGATAAGCTCGACAGATCGGGTAAGAATTAAAGGTAAATCAAAATATATATACCTAGAAAGGGAGAAATATGTTGTATCGCGTATACACCAAACGGGTAAGGATAGATCAATAGCAACTCGAGGTGTCATGGCATCTGTTTTGATGATTGTTCAATGAAAAAATAACCATTAAAATCATTACTTTCCATCCTTTTTGAAAATCGAAAAGACCAAAAATGGATCGACCTTATTCATTAAGCATCCGTAACTTGTGTGACGTCATCAAAATAAACCCAATGTAGTTTTTCCAAAAGATAGAATCAGACGCCATGTCACCTCCACGAGTTGCTACTGACCTAGACTTTCCCACATAAAAACAAACAGGAAGACGAAGCAATAAATCTTGGGTTCGAAACATTGTTCCGAAGCTCTGATCGAATCATCTCCGCCTTATCCGGACCCCAATCGGTTGTGCGAATAACCTTGTCAATCACATTTGATTCCCTGGTGCAAAATGTCAGTAACAATGTATGGCCGAGTGCAATATTCACTTCACTCGCTTCGCCTTCGAGTCAAGAGGAATTATTCATCCCGAATTGCGGAGAAGTGAATGTAGAATTCGAGGTGATTGTGGAGTGTGTAAGCGGAACGTCGGATTATGATTTGTTGACTAATTTTGAAAAAAAAGTGAAGAAAAGTATTTTTTATATGTAGATATGATAGTGATATATATATATATATATATATATATATATATATATATATATATATATGTATATATGTATATAAACACACACACACACACACACACACACACACACACACACACACACACACACACACACTTACACACACACATACACACACACACATACACATATAAACACACACACTCACACTTACACATACACTCACACACACACACACACACACACACACACACACACACATATTCATATATATAAATACACACACTCACGCTTAAAAACACACACACACACACACACACACACACACACACACACACACACACATATATACATATACACATTCTTTATTTTGATTATATTTTCCTGAGTTCCTTTCTGTATATTGCCAATAATCTCGTTATTGTTCCATTATTCCTATGTCGTAATATTTCTCTTTCATTTCGTTCACTTTAGTTTACTTTTCCTTATTTTACTTTTTTTCTTTATTTATCCTTTCTTTCTTTATCTTTTTTTATTTTTATTTATTTATTTTTTACTATATTTCTTCGTTTTCATCCTTTCATTTTAACGCAAAAGGAAAATCTTGTAGGCCTATCATTCCACAACAAGCCACGGAAAGCCACCTAAATAATTGAAATAAATCTACATTCATGTTGCTATGTCATCCTACACCCGATAGATATCCTCATCATCATCCACCTCATCCGCATTTAGACCTAATTTGCATATCCAAAACCTCCAATAACCTTCAACCTTAAATTTTAAACTTTGGCTTCCTAAGTTGCCAGGGAGTAATTATGGACTTTAACTGTCAGCGTTGGATTACAATTGCACGAGCGTTAAGTTGATCAAATATGAGAGTTAATTACAATGTCTGTTGATTATGATATATATATGAGTTGATTACAATATTCTTTTTATTGATTATTTATTATTACGTTTAATAATGATAATTGTAGTCTTTATACAACGGATGATGATAATGCTTTGGGAATAATAACATTTATTCTACTTTAGAAACAAGAAATATTATCTTGTCCAAATTCGTTATGTTACATGCTGCTTATTTTTAAAATATGTTTTTCAAAGGTTAAAAATAAGATGCTAACCGAATGCAATTAAGTTAGTCAAATTCTCTTGAAAATCCCACGCTGAGAGTCTATATTCTTAACTGAATTGATTTCCTTCTTGAAGTGTGAATGAATTCTTGCAACAAGGGATCATTTTTTGCAAGATTTTTCCTTTTTTACAAGCCTTACCTTCTCTGCAAGTTTTTTTTTTTTTTTTTTTTTTTTTTTTTTTTTTTTGCATTTCATTTCTTTACTCATAAACATCTCTTTTCTGAAAAAAAAAACTTTTCAGCAACATTTTTTTTTCCTCTAATCCATAAACTTTCCTTTGCATTTTTTTTATTCTCTGCAAGGCTTCCCTTTCTCTGCAAGATTTTTTCCTCTACATGTCTTACCTTCTCTGGAATATTTTTTCTTTTCTGCAAATATTTTATTTCTCTGTAAATAAACATCTCTCTTTTCTTCAAACATTTTCTTACCCACAAACATCACTTTTTTGCAACCATTTATTTACCCACAAACATCTCTCTTCTCTGCAAACATTTTTATTCTCAGGAAACATTTCTCTTCTCTTTTCCATAAACTTTCCTTTGAAAGCATTTATCTCCTGTACAAGCATTTGTCTTCTCTTCAGGTATTTAATTTTTCTCTTCGTCCACTTTTCTTATCCACAAACATTTCTCTTTAAGTGTTTTTTTATTTTTGTTCTCCTCTAAAAGCATTTCTCTTCACTACATGCAATTTCTTTCTAATTAACTGCTTCAGCTTACATGCATTCAACTTTCTTACAGACACATCCACTTTTATTTTTACTTAATTGATTAATTTACTTATTTATTAGTTTATTCATAATTCTTTTCCATTTTTTTTTTCTGTGATTCTGTCTCAGAGTGTATTCCCTTTAAGTGTGCAATACCGAAGAAAAAAACGCTTTAAAGGGACATTAACTCGAGGGTATATATCTTCTAATTCTTGTTTAATCTTGTCTCTCCATTTTCTCCGATCGTTTGGTATTTTTTTTTTATCTTTTTCTTCTCTCTTTCCCTGCCTTTGAATTCTTTCCTCCTTTTTTCAATTCCGTTTTTATTTTTCCCACTTGCTAGCTTTCATATTTTGTCATTTTCACTTTTCCTTTTTTATTTTATTTTATTTTTATTATTTATTTATTTATTTATTTATTTATTTATTTATTTATTTATTTATTTATTTATTTATTTTATTTATTTATTATTTTATTTACTTATTTATTCATTTATTTATTTATTTATGTTCTGATCTTGTTTTCCGTTTCCTCTTTTTGCTTGTTTGAGATTACTCCGCTTTTCCTGTCTTTCATCTTTAATGTCATCGGTACGAAAACACTTATTTCGAATGTGGTCTATATTTCAAACGTTGTAACATAATTATCTGCCATTATTTTTGTAAATTTTCGTTTTTTATTTATTTATTTTTTCTACTGCTAATTCTTTTCCGTTTCCATTAACTTTCACAGTAGAATAAGGGCAAATACGGTTAATAAATTTGACTTTTTTCTCTTTTATTTTATGTTATATTTTTCTATATCTCAAGACTATCATCATTTTTTTCGGATTGTTGCTCTACGGAACAAACATTCATCAACAAAAAACATGAAACAGGCAAAAAATAGATGAATAATAAAATAAATTAGTTAAAGAAAGAGAGAAAGAAAATGGCGATAACATTACAGATTATTTATTTATTTTAGGAATGTTTCCCTTATTCTTTATCTTTCGTTCGATCTGTCATTCTATCTATTTACTTTCGCAACCGTTTCTGTGTCTTTTTATTACCTCCTCATTTTAATAAGAAAAATAAAAATAAAAATAAAAAATAAAAATGTCTCATATGTTCTCATCTTCACTTATGTGTGATATCACTTCTTCATCTATTTATCCATTCACCTTTCATATCCACCAGTTACCTTCACCATCACATCATCCTCACTTTTCACTATATCCACCAGTTACCTTCATCACATCATCCTCACTTTTCACTATATCCACCAATTACCTTCACCATCACATCATCACTTTTCACTATATCCACCAATTACCTTCACCATCACATCATCACCACTTTTCACTATATCCACCAATTACCTTCACCATCACATCATCATCACTTTTCACTATATCCACCAATTACCTTCACCATCACATCATCACTTTTCACTATATCCACCAATTACCTTCACCATCACATCATCATCACTTTTCACTATAGCCACCAATTACCTTCACCATCACATCATCATCACTTTTCACTATAGCCACCAATTACCTTCACCATCACATCATCATCACTTTTCACTATATCCACCAATTACCTCCACCATCACATTATCATCACTTTTCACTATAGCCACCAATTACCTCCACCATCACATCATCATCACTTTTCACTATATCCACCAATTACCTCCACCATCACATCATCCTCACCTTTCACTATATCCACCAATTACCTTCACCATCACATCATCATCACTTTTCACTATATCCACCAGTTACCTTCACCATCACATCATCATCACCTTTCACTATACCCACCAATTACCTTCACCATCACATCATCATCACTTTCACTATATCCACCGATTACCTTCACCATCACATCATCATCACTTTTCACTATATCCACCAATTACCTTCACCATCACATCATCATCACTTTTCACTATAGCCACCAATTACCTTCACCATCACATCATCATCACTTTCACTATATCCACCGATTACCTTCACCATCACATCATCATCACTTTTCACTATATCCACCAATTACCTTCACCATCACATCATCATCACTTTTCACTATATCCACCAATTACCTTCACCATCACATCATCCTCACTTTTCACTATATCCACCAATTACCTTCACCATCACATCATCATCACTTTTCACTATATCCACCAATTACCTTCACCATCACATCATCATCACTTTCACTATATCCACCAATTACCTTCACCATCACATCATCATCACTTTTCACTATAGCCACCAATTACCTTCACCATCACATCATCATCACTTTTCACTATATCCACCAATTACCTTCACCATCACATCATCATCACTTTTCACTATATCCACCAATTACCTTCACCATCACATCATCATCACTTTTCACTATATCTACCAATTACCTTCACCATCACTTTTCACTATATCCACCAATTACCTCCACCATCACATCATCATCACTTTTCACTATAGCCACCAATTACCTCCACCATCACATCATCATCACTTTTCACTATAGCCACCAATTACCTTCACCATCACATCATCCTCACTTTTCACTATATCCACCAATTACCTTCACCATCACATCATCATCACTTTTCACTATATCCACCAATTACCTTCACCATCACATCATCATCACTTTTCACTATATCCACCAATTACCTTCACCATCACATCATCATCACTTTTCACTATATCCACCAATTACCTTCACCATCACATCATCACCTTCCACTATCGACAAAATCATTTTTTTTATCACAGTCATCATCATCACTTTTCACTATCGACAAAATTTTTTTTTTTTTTCTTTTCTTTTTTTATCACAGTCTGCCAAACTTTGATAATCCTGAAACCTTGCAACGTTGCAATCTTTCACTATATCCACCAATTACCTTCACCATCACATCATCATCACTTTTCACTATCGACAATTTTTTTTTTCTTTTTTATCACAGTCTGCCAAACTTTGATAACCCTGAAACCTTGCAACGTTGCAACCTACACGTCTGTGACTTCTGCTCGCAAGACATCTCCCAACTTGTCAGGAAGCAATTATGAACACAAGCAGCCAGCGTTGCATTGCAATTGCACGGGGGGGGGGGATTGAGAGCCTTTGCAGAGCTGGAGAAACTTATTTTCGAGGCCACGGAGGTTGTGAATAGAGTCGGGATTCTTTTTTTACTTAAAAGAAGGAAAAAGGGGAAAAAAAAAGGAAAAGGGGAGAAAAAAAAATTGATGATGGTCATAATGAGGATGAGAATGATGGTGATGATGTTGATGATGATGATGATGAGGGTGATGATGATGGAAATGAGGGTGATGATGGAGATGAGGGTGATGATGATGATGGTGATGATGATGGAGATGATGATGGAGATGAGGGTGATGATGATGATGATGATGATGATGATGATGATGATGATGATGATGATGACGATGATGATGGAGATGAGGGTGATGATGATGATGGTTGTGGTGGTGATGGTGATGACGATGATGGTGATGCTGATGATGATGACGATGTGACCGAAAATACAGTAAGACAGTAAGAACAACAATAATCGGAAGACGAAAAGAAAAGAAAATACATCGATACAAATACAGCCAAAATAAACTAATGAACACAGATATATCAACAAACAAACAGACGAAGAAAAATAAATTAATGAATTGCAGAGAAAAGAAAACAACCAACGAAAAAAAAACAAAAACAAATAAATTACAAAGAAAAAAAGACGAATAAATAAAACCCGAAGAACTATTTTCATCTTGTAAGACGTTCTCCTTATAAGGACTTATAAGGGAATCGGATACTTCTTGGAAAAAGTTGTGAGGATTTAATAGCTTTTAAGTCAAATTTGATCTCTTTTGCGAAGGCTATTGCAGTTACTATCAATTTTATCATTAATGATGTTATAAATATTATTATTATCATTAATGATATTGATAATGATAATGATAACGACAACAATTATGATCATCTTATCATTATCATTATTGTTATTATTATTATTATCATTATTATGATAAAAAGAGAATCAAAATAATGATAAGATAGAATGATGGTACTGATGTTAGTAATGCAAAATGTGTAAATAATGATAATAGTTATAGTTATAACAATGCTACAAATAATGACAATACTACTACTACTCATAATGATGGTGGTAATAATAGTGATAATAATGACGATGATGATAATGATAATGATAATGATAATGATAATGATAATGATAATGATAATGATAATGATAATGATAATGATAATGATAATAATAATAATGATAATAGTAATAATAATAATGATGGTAATAAAAATAATAATAAGAACAACAACAACAATAACAATAATAATAATAATAACAATAACAACAACAGACGGACAATAATAACATTAACTACCAACATAAAGAAGAAAAGCTATCTATTGAGCCTATTTGTTTAGCCACACTTTTCCGAAGTGAAGCAAATCCACCGCGCATTGCTTCGAAGTGAGAGGCACGTTCTCGATATCGGAAGCAAATAATGTGGTTCAAGTCAATCCACTTTTCTCCATTTTTCGTTTTTTTTTTTTTTTTTTTTTTTTTTTTTTTGGGGGGGGGGGATTTTTTTCTTCCGTTTTTTTTCGTTTTTTTTTGTGTTTTTTCTTTTCCGTTTTTTTTCTTTTTTTGGGGGGGGTATTCTTCCGTTTTTTTTTTCGTGTTTTTTTGTGTGTTTTGTATTTGTAAAATATGAACATGACATACATGTATACAAGAAAAGTAAATGCATAACATGTATATGCTGAATAAATAATGATAATAATAATAAACAGAAATATAAACATATACGATAATAAAACACAAAGATAAAATACGTATAGATGAATTCATA
>NC_091589.1:4893921-4896421 GCF_042767895.1 Penaeus vannamei
ATGTATGTATAAGCAAAAGTAGATAAATAGAGGGAAAGGTAGGTCTTAGAGGGTACGGAAAGTTGTAGAGAGAGGGAAGGAGGGAGAAGAAGAGATGGAAAGGTACTTGAAGGAGAGAGAGAGAGAGAGAGAGAGAGAGAGAGAGAGAGAGAGAGAGAGAGAGAGAGAGAGAGAGAGAGAGAGAGAGAGAGAGAGAGAGAGAGAGAGAAAGAGAAAGAGAAAGAGAGAGAACGACAGAGACAGGGATAGTGAAAAAAATCGAAAGAAGTAACGATGAAAATCAAAACAATAAGACAAATACAAACAAACAAACAAAGGCCAAACAACTCAACCACCCAACTACTCAACTACCAGTCCATACCCAAGACAACCCAACAGAGCGAGAGAGAGAGAGAGAGAGAGAGAGAGAGAGAGAGAGAGACAGAGAGAGAGAGAGAGAGAGAGGAGGAGAGAGAGAGAGAAGGGAGTGGAAAGAGGGAGAGAGAGAGAGAGATAGATAGATAGATAGAGAGAGAGAGAGAGAGAGAGAGAGAGAGAGAGAGAGAGAGAGAGAGGAGAGAGAGAGATAGAGAGAGAGAGAGAGAGAGAAAGAGAAAGAGAGAGAGAGATGGACAGATAGATAGATAGATAGATAGATAGATAGATAGAGAGAGAGAGAGAGAGAGAGAGAGAGAGAGAGAGAGACAGACAGGCAGACTACACAATGAGGGTATTATATTCAAGACAATTTGCAAGGATAATAATGATGCGCATAATGATATATTAATGGAGATGATGGGGAAAAGATTTCAATCGTATGCTTAATGATAATAGCTAGAAGACACACACGCACACACACTCACACACATACACACACACACACACACAGAGAGAGAGAGAGAGAGAGAGAGAGAGAGAGAAAGAGGAGAGAGAGGAGAGAGAGGAGAGAGAGGAGAGAGAGAGAGCGACAGAGACAGAGAGAAACAGAAACAAACACACACACAGATAATGATAAAGAAAACAAAAAGTAAAAAGAAGAAAAAAAAAACAAAAAAAAAAACGTAAACCCACACCACCACCACCATATACACCACCATACAACCCCCCTCCCCTAACACCACCACAACACCTTCAGCCTCCCAGACAACAACAACAAGAGAGAGAAGAACACGAAAGAGGCCGAGAATAGACGACCACAAACCTCGTAATGAATGCATACACGCCGAGAGAAGAGATTAATAAACACAAGTTGATAATGGGACAGGAGATTAAGGCAGGTGATAGATGTTCGGAGAGAAATGAACTTTCCGCAATGATTTACAGATGAGATGCCCCTTCTTCCCTCCTCATTGCCAATGCCTCATACCTCCTCCTACGCCTCCTCACACCCCTCCTTGGCTTCCTCATACTCCTCCTACGCTTCTTCATACCCCTCCTTCCTTATACTCCTTCTAGTCCTCATACCCCTCCTTGGCTTCCTTGTACCCCTTCTAGTCCTCATACCCCTCCTAAGCCTCCTCATACCCCTCCTTGGCCTCCTCATACTCCTCCTAGACCTTGTCATACCCCTCCTTGGCCTTCATACCCCTCCTAGGCTTCCTCATACCCCTCCTTGGCCTCCTCATACCCCTCCTACGCCTCCTCATACTCCTCCTAGGCCTCCTCATACCTCTTCTTGGACTCCTCATACCACTGTTTGGCCTCCTCATACCCCTCCTAGACCTCCTCATACCCTCCTGTGCCACCTCATACCTTATACCCAAACCCCTCCTATGCCCCCTCAAACCTCATACCCATACCCCTCATAAGCATCCTCATACTCCTCATAAACCCGTTATGTTCCTCTTCACCCAGTTAAGGCGGAGAAGGGAGAGGGTAGAGGGGAGGGGAGGGGAGGAAAGGGGAGGGGAAGGAAGGGGAGGGGAGGAGAGGGGAGGGGAAGGAAGGGGAAGGGAAAAGGGAGGGCAGGTGTAAAAGGGGAAGGAAGGGAGGAGGGGAAGGAATGGGGAGGGAGAGGAGGGGAGGAGAAGGGGAAGGAAGAGAGGAAGGGAAAGAAGAGAGGAAGGGAAGGAATGAGGAGAGGGGAGGAGAGGAGAGGAAAGGAAAGAAGAGAGGAAGGGAAGGAATGAGGAGAGGGGAGCAGAGGTGAGGGGAAGGAAGTGAGGGGGGGGGGGAGAGGATGAGGCAAGCTGATGAAGCGAACAGGAGTGATACACGAGCGATGCAGCGTGGGAATTCGCCAAGCTGTGCGTCTTGGGCGAAGGAGGGAGTTGCGAATCACCGTTAATTGCGAAGGAGAAGAAGGAAGAGAAGGAGAAAGAGAAGGAGCAAGAGCAGGGTTGGGTTTGGAGGAGGAGGAGGAGGAGGAGGAGGAGGAGGGGGGGGAGGAGGAGGAGGGGGTGGTGGTGGTGGTGGTGGGGGTGGTGGTGGGGGTGGAGGAAGAGGAGGAAGTAGATGTTATGTTGAAGAAGGTATGAAGGGGAGAGAGAGAGAGAGAGAGAGAGAGAGAGAGAGAGAGAGA
>NC_091589.1:4903921-4906421 GCF_042767895.1 Penaeus vannamei
CAACAACCGCTCCGACGACTGGTGGGAATCCGCGTGAACAATGCTGCTGTGTGTTCAGCGACAGCAAGGATCAAATGCGGTCTCGAGGGGACTCTCTCTCTCTCTCTCTCTCTCTCTCTCTCTCTCTCTCTCTCTCTCTCTCTCTCTCTCTCTCTCTGTCTGTCTGTCTGTCTGTCTGTCTGTCTGTCTGTCTCTCTCTCTCCCTCCCTGCATATCTATTGGCCTCGCAACGACACAGGTGCTCGGCCAGCAGATCGGGAAGAAGGCTTTGGCAAGGTAAGAGCCGGTTCTTGCGGAGGGAGGGAGGGAGGGAGGGAGAAGGAGAGAGAGAGAGAGGTCTGTGGATTGGCCTTCAGATCCTGCAGACGAAGCGGATTCTGTGCACTGTGGAGAGAGAGAGAAGGGCGGGGGGGGGAGATTGAGACAGACAGACACAGAGAGTGAGAGAGAGAGAGAGAATGAGACAGACAGACAGAGAGATAGATAGATAGATAGAGAGAGAGATTGAAACAGACCGAGAGATAGAGAGAGAGAGACTCAGACAGACAGACCGAGAGAGAGAGAGAGAAAGAGAGAGAGAGAGATTGAGACAGACAGACCGAGAGACAGAGAGAGAGAGAGACTCAGACAGACAGACAGAGGGAGAGAGAGATTGAGACAGACAGACAGACAGACCGAGAGAGAGAGAGAGAGAGAGAGAGAGAGAGAGAGAGAGAGAGAGAGAGAGAGAGAGAGAGAGAGAGAGAGAGACCTGGGTACCGGCCTTCAGATCCGGCAGATTCTGTATATTACTTAGGAAGGTCTTTGATGTACTGAGTTGCTTAGGGATCACGTTCCAGTAATCTATTAATGGAAGGAGAAAAGAGAAAAAAGAAGAATAGAGGAGGAAGTGAAGAGATGAAATGATCGTGAGACTGAAGGTGAGAGAAGCGAAAAGAGAGAAAGAGAGCGAAAGAAAGAAAGGAAGAAAGAATGCGAGAGAGAGAGAGTCGATTTCTCTGCACCTGTAAATGGCAAATAGATAAATATATTGATTAATTTTTTTTAAAAATAGGGAGAGAGAATATATATGTTAGACAAAAAATACAAGAAAATCAAACTTTATAAAAGAAAAAAAGACAAGAAGACAAAAAAATAGAAAGAATATATAAAAAGAAAATCAGACTAGATCGAAAAAAAAAAAATATATATATATATATATACATATATATATATATATATATATATATATATATATATATATATATATATATATAAAGCATACACACATAACTTTCCCCATCCCCTCCCCCCCTATAGACAACCCAAATTCAAACCCATACTAACCCCCAACCCCCTCATACCCCCAAGACCCCCCCCCCCCCACCCCCCCCCCCCCCCCCCGCCCCCGCACCTCCACACGCCCACGCAAATACCCCAGAATTTTAAATATTCGTCCCGAACTTAAATGCCACAATGTTTACTTAACTCTCCTTCAAATCCCGATAAGAAGAGGCTGATTTCTTTCTCGAAAATAGGAACCAAAACTCCAGCCACTTGGGAGAGAAAATGATAACAGCTTATTAACATTTCCTTTGCCAAGTCTCATTCGTTGTCTTATTTTTTTCTTCTTGTTTTTTTTGGTAAATCTCATTCGTTGTCTTATTTTTTTCTTGTTTTTTGTAAATCTCATTCGTTCTTTTTTTTTTTTTGTAAATCTCATTCGTTGTCTTATTTATTTCTTTTCCTCTTTTGTAAATCTCATTCGTTGTCTTATTTATTCATTTTTTTTTTTTTTTTTGTGAATCTCATTCGTTGTCTCATTTTCTTTTCCTTTTTTGTAAATCTCATTCGTTGTCTTATTTTTTTTTCTTTTCCTTTTTTAGTAAATCTCATTCGTTGTCTTATTTTTTCTTTTTTTGTGAATCTCATTCGCTGTCTTATTTTTCTTCTCCTTTTTAACAATGAAACGATAACAAGACATTGTTAAAACGAAATGAGCGGAGAGAAAGTAGAAAAAAAATATATTGGATAGTACTTATGCATATATTTTTCAAGTGCTTTTTTTTTTTTTTTTTTTTTTTTTTGCGGCGGGGGGGGGGGGGGTGAGGGTCTAGCGCTGCTCATAAAATTTATTTCTAGAGCAAATAGAGAAAAGGTAATTGTGAATCATAAACAAATATATTCAGCCATACGTACATGCAAGCATATTTGTGTGATTATGTATACGTATTTGTGTTTATATATGTTTTTTTTTTTTTTTTTTTTTTTTTATTCTGTCTAGAGGAAAAGAAGGAAAACAAGATAACTAGAAAAAGAGGAGAAAAAAAAACTAGAAAAGGAGGAATACAAGAGAGAAGGTGAGAAGATAAAATTAGAGAGAGAGAAAGAAGACAAGATAACCAGAAGAAGAGGAAGGAAAACGAAATAACGAGAGAGAAAAGAGACAGACGAAATGAAAATATATATACATAAAAATACCCTGATAATATTGAAAGATAGGAAGAGGGGACAGAAGAGA
>NC_091589.1:4911421-4913921 GCF_042767895.1 Penaeus vannamei
GGGGCGAGGGAGGAGGTGGGAGGGTCAGGGGTGGGACGGGGGTGGGGCGAGGGTGGAGGTGGGTGGGACGGGGGTGGGGCGAGGGAGGAGGTGGTTGGGACGAGGCTGGGGCGAGGGAGGAGGTGGGTGGGACGGGGGTGGGGCGAGGGAGGAGGTGGGAGGGTCAGGGGTGGGACGGGGGTGGGGCGAGGGAGGAGGTGGGAGGGTCAGGGGTGGGACGGGGGTGGGGCGAGGGTGGAGGTGGGTGGGACGGGGGTGGGGCGAGGGAGGAGGTGGGGCGACGGAGGAGGTGGGTGGGATGGGGGTGGGGGCGAGGGAGGAGGTTGTTGGGACGGGGATGGAGCGAGGGTGGAGGTGGGTGGGACGGGGGTGGAACGAGGTGGGCGAGGGACAGGGTGGGCGGCGCTCGGGCGGAAGCGGGAGGGGAGGAGCGAGAGGGGAGAGGATAGAAGGCGAGAGGGGAGAGGATTGAAGGCGACAGGGGTTAGAAAAGTGGATGAGGGTTTTAAATGTGTTATCAAATGACTAAATAAACGAGTGACTACCAGCCGGCTTGTTAGACTTGTGCGAGGCCCGACCCAAAGAATATTCGTATACTTGACATGCATAAACAAAGAAATAAATGCATATTTATCAGGCTTGACATGGATATCAACCCGGCAAATAGATAGTTAAATGTATACGTATCAGATATATAGACAGATATGCCTTTATTTCTGCGTCTGTATTTATGAAAATTCATTGGGTCGGGCCTGGTACAATTTTAACAAACTGGTTGTAAATATATGAAAAATGCACACACACACACACATTTATTTAGATAGATAGAGACAGACAGACAGATAGACAGACAGACAGGCAGAGAGATAGACAGACAGACAGACAGGCAAGCGGAAAAAGAGACAGACAAGCAAACTCACAACCATATTCTGAAATTCCTTCGTCTCGTTATAAATCGCCTACACATTTCCTCTCTTACTCTATATCGATTTAGCACCATTGAGGGGGAGAAATTACCTTTAAGATTTAATTGCATCTTATTGATACTGATATTTCCATGTCCAATCCTCCCGTGTTTTTTTTTTTTTTTTTTTTTTTTTTTTTTTTTTTTTTATCCGTTTTCCGTTTTGGCAATTCATCTTTATCTATTTATTCATGTTTTAAACTCCGGGTGACCTTTTCTAAGACCCGTGGTTCCCCTTCGGAAGTTTACGTAGAACATTTCCAGCGTGTCCGGCCGGGTGCCGAAGTCGACGCCGTTGGGAGCATTCGAACACTTTAAATCACACGAGCCATATGATATGTCTCTAATATTATTTCTGTATTTTTTCTATTACTTTATCAAATATTGTAAGTAAGGATTAAAGAAATAAAAAGAAAGAGAAGAAAAGAAAACATAAAAAATAAGGAATAAAGAAATAAAAAAGAGAGGAAAAGAAACTACACAAATAAGGAATGAAGAAATAAAAAACTAAAAACAAAAAAAAAAGACAAGAAAAGAAAATACAAAATAAGGAATAAAGAAATAAAAAACAAAAAAGGGAAGAAAAGAAAGGATAAAAATAAGGAATAAAGAAACAAAAAAGAGAAGAAAAGAAAATATAACAATAAAGAATAAAGAAATAAAATAAGAAAATGTAAAAATAAGGAATAAAGAAATAAAAAAGAAAAAAAAGAAAAGAAAATATAAAAACACCGAATAAATAAATAAAAAAGAGAGAAGAAAAGAAAACATAAAAATAAGGACAAAAGAAATAAAAACACAAAAAGAGAATAAAAGAAAACATGAAAATAAGGAATAAATAAATAAATAAAAGAAAGAAGAGAAGAAAACTTAAAAATAAGAAATAAAGACATAAAAAAAGAAAAAAAAATACAACACATTCACCCACATCAAAAACCCCGACACAATTCCTCCCCCAGAACCACACGGAACGAACTAAAGAGAAAGAAACAACAACAAAAAAAAGAGTGAGAGAGAGAGAGGAAAGCGACATTATCGACATAGAGCCCCAATGTAGCCCCGCTCGAGTCCATTAAGGAGTCCAGAGTAATAGCGAGAGCGGGGACTGTGTGTAGTGCTGCCACCCTTCATTCTGTCCTTTGTTAGGGGCAGGGGACCTTATGCCTTATGGTGCTACAAGTGCTGGGTTTTTGGACGCTTTCTTGTACTTGTGTTTGGTCGTTTGGTGTGATAGAAGTGGTATTAGTAACGATGTTGTAATACTGCTACTACTGCTACCATTACTACTACTACTACTACTACTACTGATAACAATGAGTCTTTGAATGCCTTGTGGTGCTACAAGTGCTGGATTTTTGGACGCTTTCTGGTACTTGTGTTTGGTCGTTGGGGGTGATTTAAGTGGTATTAGTAACGATGTTGTAATACTGCTACTACTACTATCATTACTGCTACTACCACTAATGATAACAATGAGTTTTTGAATGCCTTATGGTCGTACAAGTGCTGGGTTTTTGGACACTTTCTGGTACTTGT
>NC_091589.1:4921421-4923921 GCF_042767895.1 Penaeus vannamei
AATCCGTGGAGGCAGGAGGGGGGAGACAGATGGAGGTAGGAGAGAAGGGAAGAAGGAGAAAGAGGGAAGTAGGAGAGAAGGGGATGAGGAAGAGGGAGAGAATGGGATGGGAAGGAGGAGGGGAAGAGGGAAAGAAGGGGATGGGAAAGAGGAGGGGAAGAGAGAGAGAAGGGGATGGGAAAGAGGAGGGGAAGAGGGAAGAGGATGGGAAGGAGGAGGAGAAGAGGAAAGAAAAGGGATGGGGGAGGGAGACTGGGAAGAGGGAGAGAGAGGAGGGGACATGAAATGGGAGAGGGGAAATGGAAGAGAAAGGAAAAGAAGAGAAAAAGGAGCATAGGGAGGGGAGAAAAGGGAGGGGGCAGGAGTGTTTAACTAAAAAGGGAAAGGGAAAAGGGATGGAGAAGAGAAAGAGAAGGGGGGGGCTTTGAGGAAGAGAAGGGGGAATCGCTAGAGAGCCAGAGGGGTAGGCGCATGTATCGGGGGGGGGGGGGCAATTCATAAAGACTAGATAAATATTCAGAAGTGGTTCAGGGTTGGGGAGGAGAGATAAGAAATGAGAGAGAAAAGAGGAAATAAGTGAGGAGTAAGAAAAAGAAAAAGAAAGAGGTCATGCAAAGAGGTGAGGGGAGGAGAGAGAGGAACAGGAAGGAATGAAGTGAAGTGGGGGGGGGGGGGGAGGAAGGGTTCAAAGAATTCAGACCAAAGATGAGGGAAGAGGGTAAAGCAGAAGAGAGAGAGAGAGAGAGAGAGAGAGAGAGAGAGAGAGAGAGAGAGAGAGAGAGAGAGAGAGAGAGAGAGAGAGAGAGAGAGAGAGAGAGAGAGAGGTCTGAGGGAAAGAAGGAGAGAGAGAGAGAGAGGTGGGAGGGAGAGAGGAAGAGAGAGACAGGTGGGAGAGAGGGAGAAGGAGAGAGAGAAGGAACGAAAAAGAGAGAGGGAAGAAGAAGGAGAAGGACAGAGAAAGAGAGAGAGAGAGAGAGAAGCGAGGATTGGGTAGGAGAGCAGGGGCCAGTGAGAGTAAGTTCGAGGAAACTTAATACTTTAGCAATTTTCTCGCCTTTGTGTTCTCTTTCGGGGTATGAGAGAGAGAGGGAGAGGTTTCTTTTGTATTCTGAAGACAGCATAGCGAAAGAAGGCCGTTGATTATGCTGCTCATTTCAACGATGGGTGAAGACCTGATACTTATACCTTATCATTTATTTTACTGTTATCGTTATCTTCTATTATATGCTCCCCTTATTAGTAGTATTGCAATATTGTTTTCATTATTGCAGTTGATATTGTTGTCATTATCATAATTGTTATTCTTATCATTGTTGTTATTGTTATTATCATAATCTTTGTTGTCGTTCTTATCATTGTTATTATCATTATTGTTATTACCCTCATTATTGTTATCGTCATTTTCATTGTTGTCATTATCGTTATCATCATTAGTGTTACTATCAGCATCATTGTTTTTATCGTCATTATCATTGTTATTATTATCATTATCGGTGTTATCATGCTTATCATTATTATCATTTTATTATTGCTGTTATCATTTTCATCAATGTTATTATTACTATTGTCATCATTATCGTCATCATTTAATAATGAGATAGAGGAAGAAGGAGGTGGAGGAGGAGAAGGAAGAAGAAGAGAAGGGGAAGAAAAAAACAAACAAAGGCAAAATGAAGATGATAATGATGAAGGAAAGGACGAAAGGGAACGGGAGATCGAGATAGATAGATGCTTAAAGAGATAGACCGATAGATAGACAGAGGGATGGATAGAGAGAGAGAAGGGGAGGAGAGAGAGAGAGAGAAAGGGAGGAGAGAGAGAGAAAGAGAAGGGGAGGAGAGAGAGAGAAATAGAAGGGGAGGGAGAGAGAGAGAGAGAGAGAGAGAGAGAAGGGGAGGAGAGAGAGAGAGAGAAGGGGAAGAGAGAGAGAGAGAGAGAAGAGGAGATAGAGTGAAAGAAAAAAAGAAAGAGAGAGAAAGTAAAAGAAAAAAAAAACAAAGAAATTGAGAGAAAGAGAGAGGAACTATACAAAAAGGAAAGAAAAGAAACAAAAGCAAGAGAATGGTTATTGTTTTAACATGTAAAACACCTCCCGTGCTTGAACACACGCATGCTAGCTACATTTCCTTGAATATTTTTGCTTGAAGAATTCTGTCGCTTTTTCTTCTTTTTGTTCAAATCTTAATGGATTTTTTTCGTTTAGGGAATAAAGTGCAGACCGATTTAAATTGTCTGGAAGAGTGAAGTAAATTATTTGTGTTGTGTGTGCGTATGAGTCTGAGCGTTTATACATGTGCATGTGTTAATATATATGTATATATATACATGTTTATTATCAATCTATATCTATATCTACGTATCTATCTGTATACATATTAAATATATACATATATACATGCGTGCGTGTATGTGTGTGGGTATATATATATAAAATGTATATATATATATATATATATATATATATATATATATATATATATATATATGTATATATATACAT
>NC_091589.1:4991421-4998921 GCF_042767895.1 Penaeus vannamei
CTTTTTTTTTGTTTTGTTTATTGGGGTTTCCTTTTTGGGGTTTGTTCCATTTTTTTCTGTTCGTTGTCATATTTTTTTCATTTTTTAAAAAGAAATAGTCTTCCTGTATTTTTCTTTTTACTTTCTTGGTGGTTCGCCGTCTTGTTTTTTTTTTCTTTCTTTCTTTTTTTCTTTCTTCTTTCTCATTTCTAGGCTTTTGTCCCGTTTTTTTTTTCTTGGCATTCTTCCTAACATATTTTTCTTCTTTTCTTCAACATTTCTTCCTTTTTCTTTCCTTGTTCGTGGGATTTTTGCTCTTTTCTCTTCTCGTTTCTTTTCTTTTCTCGTTTTTCGTATTCACATTTTATATTTTTGGTATTGATTGGTCTCCGTGTATCTCACAAGAGAGGAAAAGGCAACTTAACTCTCTCTCTCTCTTTCTCTCTCTGTCTGTCTGTCTGTCTGTCTGTCTCTCTCTCTCTCTCTCTCTCTCTCTCTCTCTCTCTCTCTCTCTCTCTCTCTCTCTCTCTCTCTCTCTCTCTCTCTGTCTATCTATCTATCTCTCTCTCTCTCCCATACAAAGCCAAACTAACCTTAATTATCAGAAAATTACTTCCTTTCTCAACACAAATGCAAAAAAAGTAACATTAAAAAAAATAGATTGATAGCAGGACAGTACAAAAAAAAAAAAAAAAAAACACACACACATAAAGAAAATAAATAAATAAATAAAAACAAATAAAAAAGCAACGTCACACTCACCATACCCAAACTCCTCACAATGTCACAACATCCTCAGCTTTACTCTCCTATATCCACAGACTATATCCTCAGGGAACAGCTGTACAGTGCCATAGGCCTGCGCTTTAACACAGGAGACAAATATTTACACTGCTTTGACCCGGGTACTGTCACAGACTGTGGGAAAAGGTTTGTTTCGGTTTATTTTCGTTTATAATGATGTTGCAGATGGGGGGGGGGGGGGGTTACCGTTTGGTAAAGTACAAGTGGTAAAACACTACATATATATGTGTGTGTGTGTGTGTGTGTGTGTGTGTGTGTGTGTGTGCGTGTGTGTGTGTTTGTGTGTGTGTGTGTGTGTTTGTGTGTGTTTGTGTGTGTGTGTGTGTGTATGTGTGTGTGTGTGTGTGTGTGTGTGTGTGTGTGTGTGTGTGTGTGTGTGTGTGTGTGTGCGTGTGTGTGTGTGTGTGTGTGTGTCCTTCATATCGATATATTCACACAGGAAGCACCAAGAAAGCGCATACCTCCGCCAAGGCAACAGGGTCCCTGATGCAATAGAAATATTCACACTCGAAAAATCACAATAAATCTTCTCTTTCTTAAGTACACTGGTGACGTCCGTGTTTCCCTATCTCGCAATGCCAATGAATCCTTTAGAATTAATCCTGGATTCGGATCACCACCAGGATTTAATGGCACCTAAGCTTGGCTAAGGCACACATTTGGGAAAAAAAAAATAAAAAATAAAAATCTGTTCATAACTTTTTGTTATTCTGCGCAGGAACCGGATAAGGATGAGCATCACCACCAAAACGTAACGGTAGTGATTTCATAAAAATCTGTTCTGATTTTATTTATTTATTTATTTATTTATTTTTTGTTATCTAGCTAACCAACTCACCAACGAACTTTTTTTTTAGTTATCCTGCTAACCAACTAACCAACCAACAAAATAATCAATGCTAACAAAATCAAAACTTCCTTGGGGGAGTTAAAAGGAAAAAAATCTAACTGATTAACTTTTTGCCCATTTTTTTCGCCGGAAAATAAGACGTACGTGAATATATCATGTTTTTTTTTTTTTTTTTTTTTTTTTTTTTACACCGTTATATGTAGGTATATATTCAGATATGTATGTATATTAACACATGCATCTAAACATATGTATATATGTGTATAAAAATATATATATGTATATAAACACAACATATGCGTGTGTGTGCTTCTGTATGTGTTTCTGTGTATGTGTGTGTGTGTGTGTGTGTGTGTGTGTGTGTATACTTAAATCTATGAATTCACACTCTTCATCATTTCTTTTCATATCTGATAATAAAACATTTTGTCCTTACAGTTTGCCCTGCCTACGAAATTGCCTCACTACAGACCAGAAAAATATATTCATAAATACGTAATCATCGCGACTGACGGAAAGTGATCAATCTCCTGCAGACCGTAAGCTCGGCAGAATAATTCTCGCTTATTCCACGGCGCAAGAATTTCATAATTTCCTTTATTCATTCGTTCATTGAGATTTCATCATTATTTAATTCTGATATCATATTCATCATCAGTATTGTCGTTATCGCCGTCGTTAGTATTATCATTATTATTATTATTATTATCGGTATCACCATTATTGTATCATCATTATCATCGCTAGTATTACTATCATTATCATCATTATAATCATCATTATTGTCGTTATCATCGTTAGTATGAAAGAAAGAAAAAATATGACTAAAAACCGGTTCAGGAAGAACTAGAACCACCTTATCAAATATTTAATTTTGGCTCTTGTTGATTGTCTTTGAAACATTTCAAGAGTTACTTCCAGAGAGAGAGAGAGAGAGAGAGAGATAGATAGAGAGAGAGAGAGAGAGAGAGAGAGAGAGAAAGAGAAAGAGAAAGAGAAAGAGAAAGAGAAAGAGAAAGAGAAAGAGAGAGAGAGAGAGAGAGAGAACCACTGGGGGCTCACTTCTCCCCTTCCCATTCCCCATACCTTGACTTCTACCCTTTTTCTCCTTTCTTTTTCCATTCCTTCTACTTCTCCCTTTCTCTATCCCTCTTTCACCCTCCGCCTTCTACCTCTTGCCTTCTCTCTCTCCCATTTCCTTTCCCTCTTCTTCCCCTTCTACCTTTTCCTTTCTTGCACTGCTTTCCCCTCTCATTTCCTTATAGGTCCTACGTCTGCCACCTCCCACATCTCTTCTATTCCTTTTTAACCTTCCTTTACCTTCGCTCTCTTATTCTCCTTGCCTCAATTTTCTCTCTCTGTTCCTCCCCTCCCTTTCGCTTTACCCACCCTCCTTTCTTTTCTTGGTCCCTTAGCGCCCTCTCCCCATCTCTCTGTTCTCTTTAAGTCTCCCCCTCTCCCTTTCTCACTCTCCCCCTCTTCCTTTCTCACTCTCCCTCTCCCCTCTTTCCCTCTCTTACTCTTTCACCCACTCCCTTCCTCCCTCTCCCTCCCCCTTTCGTCTCTCCCTTACTTTCCCCTTCCTCTCCTACCTTTCTCCCCCCCCCCCCCCCCCCTGATAGTCGTATGAATAATAACTGGGCAGAAACTAAGGGTCTTACTACTTCAGAACAGTGGGTACTTGCCTCGCACTCTTGATGGTTAGACATAATAATTATAATGATACTAATCAAAATAATGATAATAGAAATAGATTACGATTAGCCTTTATGTTTTTTTCATCCATTAATGTTCATGTAATTAATAATCACTCCCATTTGACATTAAAAAGTAGTGACTTTAACTTTGCACTTTGAAATGTTATTTTTGACGTAATGTACTTCAAGTCCGCAGTAACATGTAGTAAAATCTTGTAATGCGATATCATGCAAACACAATTGTAATAGAGATTATTATCATCATTATTGTCATTATTATTGTGATTTTTGTTGTTATTGTCGTTATCTTTAGCATTTTCATGTTAATCACCATCATTATTATTAGGGAAGTCATTATAATTATTGTTATCATTATTATCAAGTTTTTATTGTGATTATTATTATCATTATTATTATTATCAATTTTTATTATCATCATTATTTATTATCAGTATCATAAGTAATATTATCACTATTGTTATTATTAATAACAATAATATGAGTATTACTTTGTATAGTATTTTTATCATCAACAATATTTCTATATCAGTACTTTTACATCTAAACTTTTATTTGTTGCAAGTAATGTTGAAGAAAAAGCTATAATAATAAGGAAAATGGATATAAGAGTGAGAAAAATAGAATAAAATAACAAGATAAAACAAAAGATACGATTCATCAACAAATTGATATCAAGAAATTGAAAAATGATGATAAAGATCTTAAGATACAAAAAATTTATTAAAGTCATAACACTGACAGAACCACCAGCGAAAATCAATCTATCACATGTAAAAGTAAAACGAAAAACTGACAAGGAATAAAAAAGGAATAAAACGTGTCATAAGTCATAAAAAGAGAAAAACGGAAATTAAGCAAAAAAAAAAAGAAAAAAAAAGAAAAAAGAAAAAGAGAGAGAGAGAACCGGGAGAGAGAGAGAGAGAAAGAAATTCGAGAAATTAAGCAAAAAAAAAAAAAAAAAAAGAAAAAAAAAAGAAAAAAAAAAAAAAAAAGAGAGAGAGCGAGAGAGAGTACATTTAGGAATATGAATAGATTGCGAAAATGTTCACCTGTAACTCTTGTCGTGAAGGCGCGGATTATCATTAAAAGGGGACTCAAGTTTTTATAAAGGGGACATTTCTGGCTAGTGATGGCCAATACAAAATCAACTTCTTGATCGTAAACAATAGCCTAGCATTACGTAACCCATCCAGCGATTCCTAGTTGGCATGGAAAGCGGATTCAGACACAGCAGATCCAGCAACACCACAGTAAAAAATAAATAGATAAATAAAGGGAAACACACAAACACAGATGGCCAATACAAAATCAACTTCTTGATCGTAAACAATAGCCTAGCATTACGTAACCCATCCAGCGATTCCTAACTGGCATTGAAAACGGATTCAGACACAGCAGATCCAGCAACACCACAGTAAAAAATAAATAGATAAATAAAGGGAAACACACAAACACAGATGGCCAATACAAAATCAACTTCTTGATTGTAAACAGTAACCTAGCATTACGTAACCCATCCAGCGATTCCTAACTGGCATGGAAAGCGGATTCAGACACAGCAGATCCAGCAACACCACAGTAAAAAATAAATAAATAGATAAATAAAGGGAAACACAAACACATAGTCCAGTGACAGCCCCCTCACAGATTTATTCAAAGGTTTCCATATACAGGCAAGCCGCGCCACTGGGCAAACAGCTATTCTAACAAACATCGTGTGCAATACTTTAATGATAGATTATTGAACAAAGGAGCAAATTAACAGCAAATAAATACAATTAGGTTTAGAAAACATGCAAAACTCACAGAACAGTAGAAATCGGTCAATAGTGCATTCAAAACACTGTAAATTAACTCGGTAATATACTAAATCTAACTTGTAAAACAAACACTAGAGCAATGTAAACTCTTATATTTGTACAATTCCTCGTATGTCTTCTTTGGGCCTCCATTAAATAGTAAAATCTATGATGACTTAGGTGATGTGGCAAGTCGTAAGTATAAAAAGAAACAAAAAATTCAAAGTTATCATAAAACAAGCATCCGAGATAACCAACGATTATAATTAATAAAATGAAGATTAAAGTAATTTGAAAAGATATAAAGTCTTGAATAACGTAGTATAAATGTGAAGTTCTAAAATTTGAGGGGTTCGTTATGACAATAATTCATCTTTAAATATAGTTAAGTAAAATTAATTATATAAAAAAAATGAATTAAATTTAGGCTCCCATCCACCTGTAAGGACCTCATACTCGGGTTAAAGAAAGATAAAATCTCGATAAATTGAGGCCTGTCATCTGGCTTATTCGCCCCTCAAAAGTTCGAACTGCTCGAATCATAAGGAAAAAAAAACGATAAATACAATAGTTCAAATAACATATTTCATACATCATGGCTTAGCAGTAAATACAACATGGCCGCATAAAGTGTGTGGGCGTGAATCATCTCCAGCGTGTTTAAGCTCCGCCCACTTGATCACCCAGGTTCGAGTCAGGCTTCGGAACCAGGTATCGAGACTGTCGAAGGGGCGGATAGGGTGGAGGGTTGGTGTGAGGACGTAAGCTTAAGAAAACGAATGAAAAAGAGAGATATAAAACGTAAGCCAAGAAATGGAAATGAAGATTACTGAAGGAATAAGGAAAAGTAGAAGACGAGGAGATTAATACGGAGGAGAAAAGGAGGAACGTGAGAGAGAGAAAGAAAGAGAGAGAGGGAGAGAGAGAGAAAGAGGGGGGCCGGAGAGAGACAAATAGTGAGAGAGAGAGAGACAGAGACAAAGACAGAGAGAAAAGGGAGGGGAATGGAAAAGGTGGGGGGGGGGGAGAATAAAGGTAAATGGGGGAAACAAAAGTAAAAAAGAGATGCAGGAGGAGGATAAGGGAGAGAGGGGAAAAAAAGAGAAAAAAAGTGACAGAAAATTGTTCTTGGAATCAAATCACTCACAGATGTTTTTTTTATAAATATTTGGTCATGCCTCTCTTTCGAATGTTGCGAAAGAGAAAAATCAGTATAACACTGAATAGAGGGAAAGGAGAAAGAAATACATCAAATTTAATAATGGTTTTTATCCCCTTGGGCCATGCTGCAAGAAAGATTTCTGAAAACATTCGACTCTGAGAAGATCATATCTATTTGTAACATTTTTTAAGCTTACATACTATTTCTATTTGTAACTTATAGATCAAGTTTGCATCCTGTCTCCCTTGGAAACGTTTCTACGAGATAAAATGTTTTCCCAGAATTTGATATATAATTGACATTCTCACTTCTGTTGCGAAATCCTCACAAAACAAACACTATTAGTCCTATTTTCTTAATGATTTTGCCTCTTCGTCGGATAAAGCATTCTGAGGTTGTTTGGTTTCTCCCAGCATCCACTGTAAGGATTTTTAAGGCTATATAAAGGTCATCTTTGTTATATTTCTTGCCGTAGAAGCAGCGGTTCTTAAAGCTATATAAAGATTATCTTTGTTATATTTTCTGGTGTAGAAGCAACAGTTCTTAAAGCTATATAATGATTATCTTTGTTATATTTTCTGGCGTAGAAGCAGCAGTTCTTTAAGCTATATAAAGATCATCTTTGTTATTTAAGATGAGATTCTCACTGCTATCTAAAAAGCTAAATCACATCCCATTTCGTTTGGTATTATTTGTCACCAAGAATCCATATTGTGTGGGATTTGTTTTTTCTTTTTAATTCAGATTATGATTTTAATAATAGACACAGAGTTTCACAGTTTAAAATCCGGATTAATGGGGTACTATCGAACCAGAGTGGAACCAATTCTTAAATCAGAACTGTAACTAAAAAAAAAAAAAAAAAAATAGAATTGGAACCAGTATCTGAACAGAGAATTCGAACCAGATTTAAAAAGTAAGAAATCATCATTTGAACCAGGATCTGAACTGGACACATCTAAAGCAGGAATTTGAACTTGAAGCAAATCTGGAATTGGAATTGGACAAGAACTCTCTTCTCATACCAAGCATTTTTGATTATCACTACACACTCTCCCTCGCATTTTATTACTTAACTAGTATATTAAACTTTTTTGTCATCCCATGTGAAGATGTTCCACGAAACAAACACTAACTGTACCATGTCACAAGGGTTGCCAAACGCTGCGTGACTGGGAACAATCCAAA
>NC_091589.1:5046421-5051421 GCF_042767895.1 Penaeus vannamei
ATTTTATTATCAACAATGGCATTATTACCATCATTACCATATACATAATCATCATTATTATTATATTCATAATCATCATATCATCATTACAGATGTTATCATTATTATTACCATTACTACTACTGCCATGATCATTTTTACTTTTATTATCAATATTTTTATTACCATCATCATCATCATTGTCATATTGATAAAAGTAGAAAAAGCATTACCGTTATCATCTTTATTGTCTTTATCATTATCGTAAACCATAACCGTAATCACAATCATACTCACAATCGCAAATATAATTCCCATCATAATCATTATAACTACTAATATCATTATCATTGTTACCGTCATCATCATCATTATCATTTTAAACGTTTGGATGTGCATTCCCTTACCGCTTAACTCACCTGAAACCTTATGCCTGGGTAATTAACTAGATGGAAGGGTTGTATTCAAATGAGGCCGCCATTACCCACAAATGAGGGCTTATTAACTAGCGCGCAATTAAGCATCGTTAAGCGCACCAATGAGGATTATTAAGGAGAGCATCGACACAGTACCGTCGGCCGTATCGTGTCGGGATGCTTCGGAACCAAACGAAGCCGAACACCGAGGCTATGGGGCTTCGATTCCCTTTTCGAGACGCATTTCGAAGCAGGATCGACGAGTGTTTTCAAAGGGAATGTAGGTTTATACGCCAGGCCTTTTATACGTCAATTATATTCACTATTTTTTAACGAAAGGGAGATACCCTGCTGAGGTAGGTAAGGATTTGATGAATACCTTGATAGTGTCAATGGAATTTAAGTAATTATTAGAGAGATTAGAGGGGAAATATTGAGTATTTATCTTCACCAACTTACCAATATCTAAATTCATTGAATATTCCCTCAATGAGAATACAGGTACAATGTTAATGAAATATCTTCACAAGTAATTTAGGCAATTATTATAACCAGAGAGGATATATTGAGTGTTCATCATCACCAACTTACCAATATTTAAATTCATTGAATATTTCCTCAATGAGAATACAGGCAAAAGCGATACAATGTCAATGAAATATCTTCACAAATGCAACACTAGCTCGATGAAACATGACAGTTCATTTGAGATTCTGACAGGTAAGACCTTCAAACTTTTAGAAAACGTGCTTCGTAATTCAACACTGTTTTCTGGATGAAGGCATGTAAGTTATCCCCCCCCCCCTAAAAGAAAGAAAGAAAGAAAAAGAAAAGAAAGAAAGAAAAGAAAAAAAAACATACAACTATTCACCGTATTTTTTCCCTATTCATTCTGCTATGTCAAAACAAAGGGAGGTAGGAATTGTTAGTGTTTTTCCGTTGTACGTATCCACCTTGTCAATCTTTGTCCTTTCGTATTTGATCACAAAGGGAAAGAAAAAGGTGGAGTGGGGGAGGGGGGAGGGGGGAGGGGGGAGTGGATCTTGACAACACGGGAAAAGCTTGTTCGCGGAGTAACCACCTAATTAATTAATTATGCCTGTCATCTATTCCTCCTATTGCTATATGTGCTTACTTGCCTGCTATGATTCAATTGTTTGATTTGGAAGAATAATAAGAGGAAGAGGGAGAAGAATAAGAATTAAAGGAGGGAGAAGAAAAGGAAGAGGGAGAGAGAGAAGTATAAGAAGAATAGGAGGAGGAGGAAGACGAAGAAGAATAAGAAGTGGAGAAGGAGGAGGAGTAGGAAGAAGAATAAGAATAAGAAGTGGAGGAGCAGGAAGAAGAATAAGAATAAGAAGTGGAGGAAGGAGAAGTATAATAAGAGGAGGAGGAGGAGGAAGAGGGAAAAGAATAATAAGAGAAGGAGGATGAAGAAGAAGAGGAAGAGGGAGAATAATAATGATAAGAAGAAGAAGAGGGAGAAGTATAAGAAGAGGAGAAGGAGGAGGAAGAAGAAGGAATAAAAGAAGAAGAACAACAAAAACAACAACAAAAAGAAGCAATAGTAGTATCAACCAGTATCCTATGACCACCATTAGCACAGCCAGCCCAGACATTAAGCTAATGGCCCTGTCGCCCCAGCCCGCTGACCTTTGACCTTACATACACCGGTTTCTCACGCCCAGGTGACTCCTTGACCCCATAGTGAAGGTGACCTTTAGGCGTGAAATGTCTTGCGTGTGTTTATATATAAAAATGGACATTATTAAACCCGAAAGGAAGGGTATAAAAAAAGTAACAAAAGAATGGAGATAAATGAAGAATAGAGATAATGAAGATAATGATAATAATAATGATAATAGTAACAATAATAATAATGATATTATTATACCCGAAAGGAAGGGTATAAAATCAAAGGAGATATATAATAGAAACGTAAACAGGATAACATGAATAGGAGAAAATTAAAGAATAGATACTTGGGTGTGGGTAGGTGGATGGGGGGGGGGGGTTACAAAGGGATAGACGGAGGGAATAAAAGTCTAGAGATTTAGTTAAGGTTGATAAAGACTAAGATTAAAGGAAAGTTGAATAACGAATGGGAAGTATATGACGAGTCTGAAAAGCGTAAAAGGTTGTAAAAACAAACGGTTTGTTTTTTATTTGCTGAAATAGATCCAAATAAAATGTAGCGAAATTAGATTGTAGGTCATAAAAGAAAGGTTCTTGACATCAGGGAGCCAGTAAGAAATTTACAAAATCACTATCCTCACCATCGTCATCATTATCGTTATCATCAATCTCATCTTTATCATTATCACCATCATCATCATCATCACCATCATCATCATCAACTTCATTATTACTATCCTTATCAAAGTATCATCATCACTTGTACCATCATCCCCATCAACATCATCATCACTATCAGCATCATCATCACCATAACCGTCATTGTCGTCGTCATCACCATCGCCCATCATCCCATTCATCCCTTAAAGAATGAAAAAAAAATGTTTTTTGTGTTAATCATCATCATCATCACCATCCTCAGCACCATCTTTATCATATATATATCTTCTGATCATCATACATGATTTCAGCAATAACGTTATGCATTATTGTTACCAATCTCTTTTCTTCATATTATCAAGCTTATCCCATGCACCATTATCATAATTTTCTTTATTTATTATTACGTCGTTATCTTTAATACTATATTTGTTGTCATCATTATAATTTTCTTATAAGTAATTTCCTATATATATATATATATATTTTTTTTTTGGAGGGGGGTTCCATTAGTGGTTAATGATTCCTATTTTTTCCTATTCCTAAGGAGGAGGGGGAGGAGAAGGAGAAGAAGAAGAAGAAGAAGAAGAAGAAGAAGAAGAAGAAGAAGAAGAAGAAGAAGAAGAAGAAGAAGAAGAAGAAGAAGAAGAAAGAAGAAGGGAGAAGGAAGAAGAAGGAAGGGGAGAAGAAGAAGAAGAAAAAGGAGAAGAAAAAGAAAAAGGAAAAGAAGAAGAAGAAAAAGAAGTTGAAAAAGGAGGAGGAGGAGCAGAAGAAGGAAGAAGACAAGGACGATGATGAAGAGAAGGGAGAAGAAGAGGTCAGGAAGAGGAAGGAGAAGAAGGAGAAAGAGAAGAAGAAAAAATAAGTATAACGAAGGAGAATATAACGAGGAAGAAGGAAGCATTAATGAGAAGAAAATAAGAGAAAAACAAAAAGGAAAAAGTAGGACTATGTTAAGGTGTAAAAAGAATGAAAAAGAGTTAGATATTTGTTAAGAAAACTAATGAAAATGTGAACAAGAAAAGTTATAATAAAAACGGGATGTAACAAAAGCAAAACAACAGAGAGAAAAAATGTGACAAAAGAAAGAAAGGAAAAAGAGAGTCAGAGATAATGATGATAATGATAATAATAATAATAATAATAGTAATAATAATAATAATAATAATAATAATAGTGTTAATGATAATGATAATAATTATTCTAATAATAACAATAATAATAGCAATAATAATAACAATAATAATTACAACAATAATAATTATGATAATAAAAAAAACGAAAAAAAAAAACATCATACAAAGACATCATAAAGGAAAGAAAAATAAATGAAACGAAAATATGAAAGCACGAAAGGAGAAACAAGTGGGAAACGGAGCTAAAAGAAAGAAAAGAAAGAGAGGAAGAGGAAATAAGTCAAAAGCAAAAATAGAAAGAGTTCATTAAGGAAATGGTTTATACAGAAAAATAATAATAACACGAACAATAAAAAACGGAAGCGAAGATGTAAGAAAATTAAAGAAGGAGGGAAATGGAAGAAGATGAAGAGGAAGAGGAAGAAGAGGAGAAGGAGGAAGAAGGGGAGGAAAAAGAATAAGAATAGGAGGACGAAGAAGAATGCGAAGAGGAGGAGGAAGAAGAACAGGAGAAGGAGGAGGAAGAATAAGAAAAAATAGAGGAAAAAGAAGAGGAAGAGAATAAGAAAAACAATAATAAGAAGAAAGAAAAAAATAAAGAAGAAACAGAGGGATACAAACAACAACAACAACAACAACAAATGTAAAGAAACGTATGAGAAGAAGAAAGAGAGAAATAACAAAGAGGAAGAAAAAGTAGAAGAAACGGAGATATAGAATAATGCTAACAAAAATCGAAAGAAAAACGAGAGAGAAGAAATAAATAAATTATTAAAAGGAAGAATCAGAAGAAGAAACAGGTGAGAGGGAAAACGTCACAAAAAATCAGAAAAGAAATAAATGAAAAGAAGAAAAGAAAAAAAAAGAAAAAGAAAAAAGGGGAAAAATAGAGAGACACGAATAAAACGTAAAAACAAAAAAAAACAAAAGCAAAAATACAAAAGCGAAGAAGGAGGAATTTAACAAAAGTCGAAAGAAAAAGTGAACGAAGAAGAAGAAGAAAAAAAAATGCAAAGTCACCCATGTAAAAAGGAGAGAAAAAAAGAACGAAAGAAAGGGAGAAGAATAGCATAAAGCAAATATATAAAAATAAATACAGAAGAAAAGTATAAAGAAAAAAATAAGGGCCAGCCATGATATAAAGAATGGCATACAAAGAATATGCTATAGAAAG
>NC_091589.1:5068921-5071421 GCF_042767895.1 Penaeus vannamei
GATCATATTCCGTTTATCATTTCTAACGCAAGGGTTCAATATACTCATGGGCTATATAAGTCTTAAATACTATTCGGATTGTTAGAAAATCCATACTGTACTTGAGTTATAGGACCAGTTACACACACGCGCACGCAAGCACACACAAACACACGTGGGTCATCGATAATGATGATGATGTAACGTTAGAATTATAGAAATGAAAATAAAGTAACAGCAGTAATAATAGTAATAAAAGTAAAGATATCTATAGTGATAATATTAATGAAAATGATGATAATGGTAATAGTGATAATGATATTAATGATGATGATAATAATAATGATAATAATAATAACAAAAATATTGATAATATTAGTAATAATAACAGTAAGAGTAAGAGTATAAAATAATAATAACGATAGTAATGATAGTAATAATGATAGTTATGTGAATGTTGATAATGATAGTGATGCTGATAATAGTAGTAATGATGATGAAAATTATAATGAAAATAACAATAACGGTGATAATAACGATGATAAAAATATGATATTAACAACAACAAAAATAATGAAAAAAAGTAACAATGACAAAAAATTTAATGATAATAACAGTAACAACAATAAAGCTCATCATAATCATAGTAGATGTAACAATTACTTCGATACATTAATGTTATAAAAAAAAATCTTTCCTAATTACCGTGTTGGTCTCACCCAAAAATACACCCATTGCATAGCTGCCCGTTATAATTAGCAAAATGAATACAATTTAGCGAAAAAAATATATGAATAACCACACGTATCCGAGCAAGACAGCTAAGTGTTGGTGAGCGACGCTAATGGTTAAACTAGCGAGCTTACAGTCATGTGAAATAGAACAAGCTAATAGAGGAAATTGCTGTTATGATGAAAATAGGTTTGGTCTTTCGTGTCCAGTGGCAGTTTGGGCCGTTGCTGGATATCTTCTTCTTCTGTCTTTTTCTTCTTCTTCTTTCTTTTTCTTTTTCTTCTTCTTCATCTTTGTGTGTGTGTGTGTTTGTGCCCATTTGTTCGTTTATCTATATGCTTACTCGCTCTCTCTCTCTCTCTCTCTCTCTCTCTCTCTCTCTCTCTCTCTCTCTCTCTCTCTCTCTCTCTCTCTCTCTCTCTCTCTCTCTCACCCTCTCCTTCCCTCTCCCTCCCTCCCTCCCTCCCTCCCTCCCTTCCCTTCCCTTCCCTTCCCTCCCCTTCTCTCCCTTCCCTTCCCTTCCCTTCCCTCCTCCCTCCCCCCTCTCCCTCCCTCCCCTCCCTCTCCTTCCCCCTCTCTGAAAGCGGAAGCAGCTCCCGGCTCCTGATCCCGAGCGAACCACCGAGGCGAGTCGTCGGCTGAGCGAGGCCTCCCTCCCTTCCCTTCCCTTCCCTTCCCTCCCTTCCCTTCCCTTCCCTTCCCATCCCTTCCTCCTCTCCTTCCCTCCCTCCCTCTCCTTCCCTTCAATTCCCTTCTCTTCCCTTCAATTCCCTTCTCTTCTCTTCAATTTCCTTCCCTTCCCTTCCCTTCCCTTCCTTCCCTTCCCTTCCCTTCCTTTCCTTTCCTTCTCTTCCCTTCCCTTCCCTTCCTTTCCCTTCCCTTCCCTTCTCTTCCCTCCCCTCCCCTCCCCCCCCCTAGGCCTCCCTCCCGCCCAGCTGTTTCCTCCCGTGTTCGTCTCTCTTCGTCTGATCCGTATTTATGGAACTTCCGGAAACGCAGGGAGAGGAGAGGCAGTTCTTGGCATGTCTGTCTGCCTGTCTGTGTGACTGTCTGTCTGTTTGCCTGTCTGTCTGTCTGTCGGTCTGTCTGCCTGCCTGTCTGTCTGTCTATCTGCCTGTCTGTCTATCTGCCTGTCTGTCTGCTTGTTTGTCTGCCTGCCTGTCTGTCTATTTGCCTGTCTGTCTGCTTGTTTGTCTGCCTGTCTGTCTGTCTGCCTGTCTGTCTGTTTGTCTGCCTGTCTGTCTGTCTGTTTGTCTGCCTGTCTGTCTGTCTGTTTGTCTGCCTGTCTGTCTCCCTGTCTGTCTGCTTGTCTGTCTGTCTGTCTGTCTGCCTGTCTATCTGCCTGTCTGTCTGTCTGCCTCTCTGTCTTTCTGCCTCTGTTTTTTTTGGCGTGTGTTTGAGTTTGTGTTTCTGATCGGTTACGGTGTGTCTCTTTAACCGGTTCGTTGGTTGTCTTCTCTCTTTCTCTGTTTGTCTGTCTGTGTTCTATTTCTATATCTCTCACTGTTAGTCTCCCAGTCTGTTTCTCTTTCTTTCTTTCTTCCTTTCTCTCTCTCTCTCTCTCTCTCTCTCTCTCTCTCTCTCTCTCTCTCTCTCTCTCTCTCTCTCTCTTTGTGTGTGTGTGTGTGTGTGTGTGATAACCTCCGGTCCCCCTTTCATATTCATAATGGAATTATATCGTTGTTATAATGTGTTATAATGCAAGTAAAAGTAAGGTAATTCTTTCTTATGATTTTCTTGATATGACCACAATTAATAAACAGTTTGAAGCATAATTTGGTGGTAACTG
>NC_091589.1:5073921-5081421 GCF_042767895.1 Penaeus vannamei
TTTAAAACCACGAACTCGAAGTTATCTTTTTCGGCGAAACTCAAGTTGAATTCGACTGATAGAATTCAGCCAAAAGTTATGATTTCCTTAAGAACCTAAGTTGTTCTTTTTTTTTCTTTTCCTTTCTTTTCTCTCTCTCTCTCTCTTTTTTTTTTCTTCTTTTTTTTTTTCTTTCGTGTCTTCTTTGAGGTCTGAAATCGACGGTTCTATCAACATGACGGAAAGGAAATTATGTTTTTGGAATGAAATGAAAATACAAGTCCGGGAAGGAAGTATATTGTTATAACGTATTATTGGATTTATCTTGGAAGAGAGGGATTCGGGGAGTGCAAGAGAAATAAAGAAACAAATGAATAAGATGATTATAAGATAAACTCTCTTTCTCTCTCTCTCCCTCCCACTTTCCCTCCCTCCACCCCCACTCTCCCTCTCTCCCTCTCTCCTTCCCTCCTTCCCTCCCTCCCTTCCTTCTACCCTCTCTCCCTCCCACTTTCCCTCCCTCCACCCCCAGTCTCCCTCTCTCCCTCTCTCCTTCCCTCCCTCCCTTCTTTCTACCCTCTCTGCCTCCAACCCCCTCTCTATCTTCCCCTCCTTCCCTTTCTCTCCCTTCCTCCCCCCCTCCCTTTCCTCCCTCAAACCCTTTCCCTTTCCCACCCTCCAACCCTCCCTCCCACCCTCACCCCTTTTCCCTCCAACCCCCTTTCCCTCCCTCCCACCCCCTTCCCCTTTCCTTCCCACCCTCACCCCCTTCCCCTTTCCCTCCCAACCCCCTCCCTTTCTCCCTCCTCTCCCTCCCTCCCACCCTCACCCCCTTCCCCTTTCCCTCCAACCCCCTCCCTTTCTCCCTCCTCTCCCTCCCTCCCCCCTCACCCCCTTCCCCTTTCCCTCCAACCCCCTCCCTTTCTCCCTCCTCTCCCTCCCTCCCACCCTCACCCCCTTCCCCTTTCCCCCTCCAACCCCCCTCCCTTTCTCCCTTTCTCCCTCCCTCTCCCTCCCTCTCCCGTACTTCGCCCAAGGAAGAGCCAGCCCCCAGCTTCCCCCCCCCCCCCAGAGTCATAAGGAAGAAGCCCGGCCTCATCCAGCCACTTGAAGGAGGACTTAAGCGATCAGCTGATAAGCCTCGTGTTCACCGCAGATGTGATCGTGGGTGGCCCTTTTTCCGCTCTTTGTCCGTTTTGTCTGTTTGTTTTTACTGTCTCTCTCTCACTCTCTTTCTTTAGCTATCTTTTCGTTTGTCTATCTCTGATTATCTATTTGGCTATCTCTATTTTTTTTTTTATCTATCTCTGTTTATTTATTTGGCTATTATCTTTTTCTCTCTATCTCTGTTTATTTATTTGGGTATCTCTATTTCATTGTCTATCTCTGTTTATATATCTGTCTATTTCTGTTTATTTGTCTCTCTTTTTATCGGTCTGCCTATCTCTATTTATCTATCTACCTCTAGTTATCTATGTAACTATCTCTACTTACCTCTCTTTCTATCTCTATTCTTCTATCTCTCTCTTTTTCTATTAATTTATCTATCTATCTGTCTCTATTTATCTTTCTCTTCGTATCTACCATTCTCTCTGTCTCTATTTCTTTCTCTTCTTATCTATCAATCTATCTCTAATTATCTATCTATCTCTATTCATCTATCTATCTGTCTTTATCTATCTATCTATCAGTCTATATATTTATTTATTTTTCCTTCTCCTCTTCAACCTTCTATATTTACCTATTACTGTTGTCCTTTACTCTGTCTTACACTTTCGTTTTTTTCTCTTCCTTCTCCTTATTCTTCTGCTTCTCTCTCTACTTCCCCGCTTTCTCTCATTCCTTTTCCATATCCTAATATTTCTTTCTTTTTTCTTCTTCTTACTCCTTGGCCCTTCCTCTTTCTCTCTGTGTCCCTTCCTCCTTAGTTCTGTACATTCTTTTTCCTCTCTTCCTCTCTTTATTCTACCATCTCCTTCCTTTTCTTCCTTCCTCTTATTTTTTCTTGTTCCCCCCCTTTCCCCTCTTTCTTCCTCTTTCCATTACCTTCTCTTTATCTAACTCTTTCTTTCTTTCTTTTCTGCCACTTTTCTTTCCCCTCCTATAACTCTCTTCTTTTCCCCTTCTCTCTGTTTCTCTTTCTTCTTTCATATACTCCTCCTTCCCTCTTTCTGCCTCCTTTTTCTTTTTCTTCTCCATCTCTCTCTTTATCATTCGTTTCTCACTTCTCTCTCTCTTTTATTCCTTCCTGTTCCTCACATTCTTTCCCTCTTTTTCCCTCCTTTTCCCTAAATCTCTCTCCTCTCCCTTCCCCCTCTCCTTCTTTCTTACTTCACATCCCTCACTCTCTCTCCTACTCTTTCCCGTCTCCTGCTTCTCCCCTCTTCTCCCACTTCTCCCCTCCTTCTCTCCTTCCTTCCTCAATCCTCTCTTCCCTTCTCTCCCCTCTCCCCTCCCTCTCTCCTTTCTTATTTCTCTGCCCTTCCCCTCTCCTGTTCTCTCCCTCTCTCCCTTTCTCCTTCCCTCTATCTCCCCCCTCTTCCTTGCATGTCTCCCCTCCCTTGCCCCCTTTCTCCCTCCCCTCTCCTCCCTCCCCCTTCCTCCTTCCTTCTGTCTCCCTCCTCTTTTCTGCATCTCTCCCCTCCCCTCCCTCTCCTCCCCCTTTCTCCCCTGCCCTCCTTACCCCCTTTATCCTTCCTTCTATCTCCCTCTCTCCCTCCCCCTTTATCCTTTCCTTCTCTCTCTCTCTCTCTCCCTCCCCCCCCCCCCCCCCGCTTCCTCCCCCTTTATCCTTCCTTCTATCTCCCTCTCTCCCTTTTCTCCTTGCCCTCCTTCCCCCCTTTATCCTTCCTTCTATCTCTCCCTCTCTCTCCCTTTCTCCCTGCCCTCCCCTCCCTCCCCCTTTATCCCTTCCTTCTATCTCCATCTCTCTCTTTCTCCCTCCCCCCCCCCGCTTCCTCCCCCTTTATCCTTCCTTCTATCTCCCTCTCTCTCCCTTCCTCCCTCCCCTCCCCCCCCCCCTTCCTCCCGGCCGCCAGTGCCGGCTTTGATCTCAAGTTTCATCTCGATCCCGGCTTTGGGACTAATCCTATAAGGCCCCGGATTTGGGTTTTCTCCGCTTCCTTAAAGACGGTTTGCTTCCTCGAATCGGCTTTGGGAACTGGTATCAATTTAGCGCCGAGTTTGGTAGTACTGATTGGGCACGGGGTGGGTGGCTGATCTGGCACTATGATTGGTGGCGATTCGGGCACGTTGGTTGGTGTTGATTTGGTACTGAGATTGGCGTTGTTGTCAGTGTTGGTACTGATTGGTACTGAGATTGGTGTTGTTGTCAGTTTTGGCACTAAGACTGGTACTGATCTGGTACTGAGATTGGTGTTGTTGTCAAGTTTTGGAACTAAGATTGGTGTTGATTTGGTACTGAGATTGGTGTTGTCAGTTTTGGTACTAAAACTGGTACTGATTTAGCACTGAAATTGGTGTTGGTTTGGTACTGAGATTGGTGTCGTCAGTTTTGGTACTAAGATTGGTGTTGATTTGGTACTGAGATTGGTGTTGTTGTCACTTTTGGCACTACGACTGGTATTGATTTGGCACTGAGATTGTTGTTGTCAGTTTTGGCACAGAGATTAGTACTGACTTGGTACTGAGATTGGTGTTGTCAGTTTTTGGCACTGAGATTAGTATTGATTTGGCACTGATTTTTGTCTCTGTATTGGCGCCAAGATTGGTATCAGTATGGGCACTGGTGGTGGTATTATTTTTGGCACTAATGTAGATTCTAAGCTTGCACTGAGGCTGTTTGTTTGTTTGGCACTAAAACCAGTTTCAATTTCAATTTTCCACTATTGTTGGTATCAATTTGACACCGTGGTGGGTATCAATTTTGCCTTGACGTTGGTATTCCTTTGATACGGGAGATGGCATCACTTTGGCACTGTTTGTGTCAATTTGGGAATGATGTTTGGTGATCATAGCCTGTGTTTAGCTAATAAAAAAAAAAAATGGTACTAAACTGATATCTCATAATTTATTAATTAAATTCTCTCTCTCTCTCTCTCCCTCCCTCTCCCTTTCCCTCCCTGGCCTCCCATCCTCTTCCTCTCATTCCTCCTCCCTCTCCCATCCCTTCCGACATTTGGCACCGAGCTTGGCATCAAATTTGGCACTAAGCTATATATATATATATATATATATATATATATATATATATATATATATATATATATATATATATATATATATATATATATATATATATATATATATATATATATATGTGTGTGTGTGTGTGTGTGTGTGTATGTGTGTGTGTGTGTGTGTGTGTGTGTGTGTGTATTCATATATATACATATATATATATATATATATATATACATATACATATATATATATATATATATATATATATATATATATATATATATATATATATATATATATGTGTGTGTGTGTGTGTGTGTGTGTGTGTGTGTGTGTGTGTGTGTGTGTGTGTGTGTGTGTGTATTCATATAAATCATGTATATATATATATATGTATATATATATATATATATATATATATATATATATACATATATATATATATATATATACATATATATATATATATATATATATATATATATATATATATATATATATATATATATATATATATATATATATATATATATATATATATATATATATATATATATATATATATATATATATACATACATAAATACATAGATATTCATACATAAGATTGAAAGAGAGAGAGAGAGAGAGAGACAAAGAGTAAGAGAGAGAGGAAGGAGAAGAACAGAGACAGACAGACAAAGAAAGAGACATTAACCACGAGTGTGGAAGGAATATCCAATTCTGGTCGAATATTAACTGAGGCTGAGCTCTTCCGGCTCCCAGTGCTCGGCTGGATTTGGGAACGAATGCACGCTTGCACGGACTGTTCATTTGCAATCGGATGCACACACACACAGATACACACACACACAAACAAACAAACAAACATGCACGCACATACACACACACACACACACACACACACACACACACACACACACACAGACACACACACACACACACACACAGACACACACACATAAGGACGAAAAAGTCATCCCTCTCTCTCTCTCTCTTTCTCTCTCTCTCTCTCTCTCTCTCTCTCTCTCTCTCTCTCTCGCTCTCTCTCTCTCTCGCTCTCTCTCTCTCTCTCTCTCATCTTCTCTCTCTCCATCTATCTATCTATCTATTTATCTATCTATCTATCTATCTCTCTACTCCTTCTCCCTTCCATCTTCCCTCCTTCCTCCACACACAAAAATAAATAAACAATAATAGAATAATTAAAAGAAAGAAAAAAGAAACGAAGGCAACCTCTAAACCCGAAAGACGACCCAAACCCCAAATCGGGAATCACTCAGCGGAACAAGAGAGCCACGCAGCTGCAACGGCGATAATGCAGAGAACAAGGAAATTTCCCAAATAAACCGGGGAAGTATGGACGAAGCTCGGCACGGCTCGAGGTCACCAATGGAAGGCAGATACGAAGAAGAGGAGGAGGAGATGGAGGAGGAGATGGAGAAAGAGGAGGAGGAGATGGAGAAAGAAGAGGAGGAGGAGGAGGAGATGGAGAAAGAGGAGGAGGAGGAGATGGAGGAAGAGGAGGAGGAGGAGGAGATGGAGGAAGAGAAGGAGGAGATGGAGAAAGAGGAGGAGGAGGAGGTCACGAATGGAAAGGCAGTTACGAAGAAGATGAGGAGGAGATGGAGATAGAGGAGGAAGAGGAGGTCACGGATGGAAGGCAGATACGAAGAAGATGAGGAGGAGATGGAGATAGAGGAGGAAGAGGAGGTCGCGAATGGAATGCAGATACGAAGAAGAGGAAGAGGAGATGGAGATAGAGGAGGAGGAGGAGGTCACAAATGGAAGGCAGATACGAAGAGGAGGTGGAGGAGATGGGGAAAGAGGAGGAAGAGGAGGACACCAATGGAAGGCAGATACGAAGAAGATGAGGAGGAGATGGAGATGTAGGAGGAGGAGGAGGAGGAGATGGAGATGCAGGAGAAGGAGGAGGAGATGGAGATGCAGGAGGAGGAAGAGGAGGTCATGAATGGAAGGACAGATACGAAGAAGAGGAAGAGGAGATGGAGAAAGAGGAGGAGATGGAGAAAGAGGAGGAGGAGGAGGAGATGGAGAAAGAGGAGGAGGAGGAGGAGATGGAGAAAGAGGAGGAAGAGGAGGTCATGAATGGAAGGGCAGATACGAAGAAGAGAAAGAGGAGATGGAGAAAGAGGAGGAGGAGGAGGAGATGGAGAAAGAGGGGGAGGAGGAGGAGATGGAGAAAGAGGAGGAGGAGGAGGAGATGGAGAAAGAGGAAGAAGAGGAAGTCACGAATGGAAAGGCAGATACGAAGAAGAGGAAGAGGAGATGGGGAAAGAGGAGGAGGAGGAGTAGAAGGAGGACGAGGAGGAGGAGATGGAGAAAGAGGAGGAAGAGGAGGAGGAGGAGGGCAGATACGAGGCTACGTTCGCTTCGGAAGAGAGAGAGAAATAGATAGGAATGGGGAATTAGGATAGAAAGGGGGAGGAGGGGGAGGAGGAGCAGGAGAAAGAGGAGGACGAGGAGGAAGAAGAGAAGAAGAGGAAGAAGAAAAAGGAGGAGGAGGAGGGAGATGTGAATTGCGGATAAAATAAGAAGAAAGAGAGAAAAGAGTGAACTTCGGAGAAAAGGAGAAGGGAAGGATATTGGGAAGTGGGGGAGGATTAATAAAGCGAGGAAGGGAGGCAGATATAAATGGGAAAATAAAAGAAATGGAAAGAAAGAGAGAGAGAGAACAGAGAGCGACATAAAACGAACATGTTAAAAAGATAAACAGAGAGAGAGAGAGAGAGAGAGAGAGAGAGAGAGAGAGAGAGAGAGAGAGAGAGAGAGAGAGAGAGAGAGCGACAAGGAAAATATCACCCCCCTAAAAAAAAAAAAAAAAAAAACACTATCCAAACATACATATCAAAAAAATAAATGAATGCAAACTCAAGGAAACTATTTCTTTCCAAAAAGTGATAAGAGTTGCAGTTAGAAATTCTTGCACAATTTTTGCCTCCATTTCCGCCCCAAGGTCGAGTTCGCCGTGTCCCTTGCTAGGCTTTCATCGGGTCTTTTGAGCAAGCAAGAGGAATTCGTATAAAGATTAGATACGATTAATCGCTTTCTGAATATGTAAATGTGTATTTGAATTAACTGAATTCGTGTTCATGTACGGAGAGGCAGTTACGGATACATTCTCACACACACACTTATACACATACACATACACACACACACACACACACACAACACATACACACACACACATCTGTCTATCTGCCTATATCCATCCATATATACAGTGTACGTAAAGACCAGAATCATATACTAATTATCAAGTACACACATGATGAAGAGAAATTAATTGGACACGAGATCTCCAATTTGTTTCGGATCTGCTTCCTTTTATCATAATTTCTCTTCATCATGTGC
>NC_091589.1:5093921-5106421 GCF_042767895.1 Penaeus vannamei
AAAGAAGCTGTAACAGAACGGACAGTAACTCCGGAGCGAGAGGAAGGTTGTGGCGAGAGGAAGGTTGTGGCGAGAGGAAGGTTGTGGCGAGAGGAAGGTTGTGTAATGGCGCATGGCGGAGATGGCAGTATTTCGCGTCTTCGCTGCGTCCATAAAGTGAGGTCGGTAGCCGGGCGAGTGTTCATCCGAGGGAATCTACGGTTGGAATAGCGGCGCATCACGGTGACTTACGGTCTGCAATTGCAAGGGAAGAGGGTTTGCTTCTGACCTGCTTGCTTCTGGGGAGCATGTGGGGGAGATTCTTTTTTTTTTTTTTGTCGGGGGGGGGGTGGTACAAGAAAAGGGGGAAGGGTATGCTAAATAAATAAATAGATGAATAAAGGAAAGGAGGAAGGGTTATGTTGATGTCAGTGGGTAGAGGTTGTGTTTTCGTGTATGGGTTGGTGGGCGTTTTCTTTCGATGTGTGTGTTTGTGTCGGTTGATGTGCGTTTTTTTTCTATGTGTGTGTGTGTGTCGGTTGGTGTGCGTTTTCTTTCAATGCTGCTTGTTAGTGTGCTTTGCCTTTTCTTGTGTGTGTCTGTGTCTATATGTACGTGTCTATTCATACGTTTATGTGTGTGTGGATATGCGTGTGTCCATGCGTCTGCATATGTTCGTGTGTGTGGCCGTGTGTGTGTGTATGTGCGTGTATCCATACGCTTACATATGTTCGTGTGTGTATTACTACGTGCGTGCGTCAGTGTACGTTCGTGTGTGTGTATGTCTACGTGTCCGCGTGCGTGTGTCACTTTCCCCCCTCACAAACTCCCCATCCCCCCCCCCCCCACCCTCTCCTCTAGCACAAACACCCTCCCCAGCCTCCTTCCCGAACCTCACCCTCCCTCCCCCATCCCCTCACCTCCCTCCCCCATCCCCTCACCTCCCTTCCCCATCCCCTCACCTCCCTCCCCCAACCCCCCCCTCCCTCCCCCATCCCCCATCCCCTCCCTTCCCCCATCCCCTCACCTCCCTCCCCCATCCCCTCACCTCCCTCCCCCATCCCCTCACCTCCCTCCCCCATCCCCTCACCTCCCTCCCCCATCCCCTCACCTCCCTCCCCCAACCCCCCCTCCCTCCCCCATCCCCCATCCCCTCTCCCTCCCCCATCCCCTCACCTCCCTCCCCCATCCCCTCACCTCCCTCCCCCATCCCCTCACCTCCCTCCCCCATCCCCTCACCTCCCTCCCCCACCCCCCATCCCCTCCCTTCCCCCCATCCCCTCCCTCCCCCAGCAGCGGCGCCCGGGCATTCGACTCCCCACCGCCCCGGACTCATCAGGCTCCTCCTCATTTCCTTGAGGACGCCGCCCCCCCCCCTCATCTCCTATATCTCGCAGACATCACGGGGTCTGCGCTCTCCTTCCTTGAGAAAAGGTGATTAACTTAGATCAGCCTCCTCGAGATATGACTGCCGCTCGTCCAGACGCCCAACTCAGACGCGGAGAAGAAAGAGAGAGAGAGAGAAGAGAAGAAAAAGAGAGAGAGAGAGAAGAGAAGAGAGAAAATTATATCCTTGGTGATTAGCTTCTTCTCCTTAAATGACGTTTGGTGGGGATGTGATTTCTTTTTTTTTTTTTGGGGGGGGGGGATATTTTTCGTTTTTTGTTTTTTGTTTTTTGTTTGTTTTTCTGGTCGTTTTTTGTGATTGTTGTCTTTGTTTTCCGTGTTTGGTTTTGATATTCATGTTATTTTAATTTATCACTGTTATGTTTTTATTTTCATTTTTGTTTCTTGTCATAGTTATTTTGCTAATATCACGATTATTGTTATGTGTGGTTATTGTTGTTTTTCTTATGATCATTAACATATTATTATGAATCTATTCACGCCACTTCTATTATCATTAGAGGCCCAGTTACGGTAACTATGAGTTTTATTAATTAATTATTTTTTTATCGAATGCCATGACGATAAAAGGAGAGCGATAAAAGATAAAAAGATAAATAAAGAAAGAAATAGCAACAAATACTCGCAATATCAGCAAAATTAGACAATTCATTTCGTTTCTCACATGAACTCTATGACAGGAGCTTTGAAGCTGATGTGCCCCTGTCACAGTGCCAAGGGAAAGGAAGAGCAGATGATAGTAGAAATAGTAATTAGCAATAGAATAACATGGATGGTAGAAATTGGATTGACAACCGTATGAATCTAGAACGAGCAAGGATCAGTAACTTTTAATAATTTTATTGATATTTTCCCAATTTAGAATGTAGATTTAGGGAAGAATCAGTATCTAAAGTAGGGATTAATTAGCAATAGAATAACAAGGATGATAGAAATAGGATTGACAACCGTATGAATTTAGAACGAGCAAGGATCAGTAACTTTTATTTATCATTTTATTGATATTTTCCCAATTTAGATTGTAGATTTAGGGAAGAATCAGTATCTAAAGTAGGGATTAATTAGCAATAGAATAAAGAGATGATAGAAATAGGATTGACAACTGTATGAATTTAGAACGAGCAAGGATCAGTAACTTTTAATCTTTTCATTGATATTTTCCCAATTTAGAATGTAGATTTGGTGAAGAATCAGTATCTAAAGTAGGGATTAATTAGCAATAGAATAACAAGGATGATAGAAATAGGAATGGCAACCGTGTGAATTGATAACGAGCAAGGATCAGTAACTTTTAATCATTTTATTGATAATTTCCCAATTTAGAATGTATATTTAGGGAAGAATCGGTATCTAAAGTAGGGATTAATTAGCAATAGAATAACAAGGATGATAGAAGCAGGATTGACAACAATATGAATTGATAACGAGCAAATATCAATAACTTTAATCATTTTATTAATACTTTCCCAGTGCTTTGAATTCAGATTTAGGGAAGAATCTGTATTTGAGGTAGGGATTAATTAGCAAGTGAATAACAATGATGAAGTAGGATTAACAACCGTATGAACTGATAACGAACAGGTATCAATAACTTTTATTAATACTTTCCCAGTGCCGTGAATTTAGGTTTACGGAAGAATCAGTATCTAAAGTATGGATCCACTAGCAATAGAATAACAATAAAGATAGTAGAAGCAGGATTGACAACCGTATGAATTTAGAACGAGCAAGGATCAGTAACTTTTAATGATTTTATTGATATTTTGCCAATTTAGAATGTAGATTTAGGGAAGAATCAGTATCTAAAGTATGGATTCATAAGCAAGAGAATAACAATGATGAAGCAAGATTGACAACTGTATGAATTTAGAACGAACAAGTATCAATAACTTTTAATCAATTTATTAATACCTTCCCAATGTCTTCAATTCAGATTTAAGGAAGAATCTGTATCTGAGGTAGGGATTAATTAGCAAGTGAATAACAATGATGAAGCAGGATTGACAACCGTATGAATTGATAACGAACAGGTATCAATAACTTTTATTAATACTTTCCCAATGCCGTGAATTTAGATTTACGGAAGAATCAGTATCTAAAGTATGGATCCACTAGCAATAGAATAACAAAGATGATAGAGGCAGGATTGACAACAGTATGAATTGATAACGAGCAAGTATTAATAACTTTTAGTAATTTTATTAATACTTTCCCAGTGCTTTGAATTCAGATGTAGGGAAGAATCTGCTTTTGAAGTAGGGATCCACTAGCAATAGAATAACAATAAAGATAGTAGAAGCAGGATTGACAACAGTATGAATTTAGAACGAGCAAGTATCAATAACTTTTAATCATTTTATTGATAATTTCCCAATGCCATGAATTTAGATTTAGGGAAGAATCAGTATCTAAAGTATGGATACATAAGCAAGAGAATTACAAGGATGATAGAGGCAGGATTGACAGCAGTATGAATTTAGAACGAGCAAGTATCAAAAGCTTTTAATCATTTTATTAATACTTTCCCAATGCATTGGATTTAGATTTAGGGAAGAATCTGCTTTTGAAGTAGGTTTTAATTAGCAAGTGAATAACAATGATGACGCAAGATTGACAACCGTATGAACTGATAACGAACAGGTATCAATAACTTTTATTAATACTTTCCCAATGCCGTGAATTTAGATTTACGGAAGAATCAGTATCTAAAGTATAGATTCATTAGCAATAAAATAACAACGAAGATAGTAGATGTAAGATTGATAACCGTATAAATTGATAACGAACAGGTATCATTATCTGTTATTAATCATTTTATTAATACTTTCCCAATGCCTTGGATCTATATTTAGGGAAGAATCAGTATCTAAAGTATGGATTCATTAGCAAGAGAATAACAATGAAGATAGTAGAAGCAGGATTGACAACCGTGTGAATTTAGAACGAGCAAGGATCAGTAACTTTTAATCATTTTATTGATATTTTCCCAATTTAGAATGTAGATTTAGGGAAGAATCAGTATCTAAAGTAGGGATTAATTAGTAATAGAATTACAAGAATGATAGAAGCAGGATTGACAACCGTGTGAATTTAGAACGAGCAAGGATCAGTAACTTTTAATCATTTTATTGATATTTTCCCAATTTAGAATGTAGATTTAGGGAAGAATCAGTATCTAAAGTAGGGATTAATTAGCAATAGAATAACAAGGATAATAGAAGCAGGATTGACAACCGTATGAATTTAGAACGAGCAAGGATTATTAACTTTTAATTATTTTATTGATATATTCCTAATTTAGAATGTAGATTTAGTGAAGAATCAGTATCTAAAGTAGGGATTAATTAGTAATAGAATTACAAGAATGATAGAAATAGGATTGACAACAGTATGAATTTAGAACGAGCAAGGATCAGTAACTTTTAATCATTTTATTGATATTTTGCCCATTTAGAATGTAGATTTAGGGAAGAATCAGTATCTTAAGTAGGGATTAATTAGCAATAGAATAACAAGGATGATAGAAGGAGGATTGACAACAGTATGAATTGATAACGAACAGGTATCATTATTTTTTATTAATCATTTTTTTAATACTTTCCCAGTGTCATGAATTTATATTTAGGGAAGAATCAGTCTCTGAAGTATGGATTCATTAGCACCAATAAAGGATTTTTTTTAAAGATAAATGAGTGAAGTAAATGGTAAATCTCCTGTTGACTTCATTGGTATTTTATTTTTTCTTTCTTTCTTTTTTTTAAGTTGCTATTTCATCTTTTCTCCTTCCACTACCTCCTTCCTCTCCCCCCCTCCTGCATTCTCTGTCTCCTCCTCCTCTTCCAACTCACCACAATTATCTCTGCTTTATCAGATCTCTTACCTCTCCCTATTCGTCACCTCCTCCCCTTCCTTCACCTCTTCCTCCTACCATTCTCCCTATTCCTCCCTCATCCTCCACCTCTTCCCCCTTCTCTACTTCTACCCCTTCCCCCATATCCTCTCCTCATCCTCCTATTCTTCCTCTCTTCCTCTCCTTCTTCCCCCTCCTATTCTTCCTCCTCCTTCCCGCACTTCTTTCCTTCTTCCTCCACTTTTTTCCCCAACCCTACTTCAACCTCTTCCCCTACATCCTCTTCTCCTCCTCCTCATCTTCCTCTCTTCCTCCACTTCTTTTCCTCTCTTACATTTTCTCCTCCTTCGCAGACCTCCTCCCCCTCCCTTCCCCCACCTTCTCTACTTCCTCCACCACCACTTCCCCCTCCTCTTCTCTCTTCCCCCCACTTCCTCCTTCTTCCCCTCCCCCCACAACGACCCCACTACCACCTCTCTCCACTTCCTCTTCCTTCCCCCCACTCCCCCCCCTCCATTCCGCCATCTCAACCCCCACATTCCCTTCACCCCCCCTCTTTCTCCATCTCAACTCCCCTTCCCCTACTTCCTCCCCCTTCCCCCTTCCTAGCCTTTCGCCCCCACCCAAACCCCACTACCACCTCTCTCCACTTCCCCTCCCCCACCCCAAGCCCACTACTCCCCTCCCTTCCGCCATCTCAACCCCCCCTTCCCCTACTTTCTCCCCCTTCCCCTCCCCCCCCCCTCTTCCGCCATTTCAAATCCGCCCCTTCCTTTACTTCTTCCCCCATCCCCCCTCCCTCCCCCTTCCCCAATCCCCCCTCCTTCCGCCATCACAACCCCTCCCCCCATTCCCCTACTTCCACCTCCTACCCCCTTCCCCTCTTCCTCCCTCCCCCCTCTCCCACCTCTCCCATCCCCCCTCTTCCTCCCCCTTCCCCCTCCCTACCCCACCCCCCCCCCCCCCCTCCCTCCCCCATCCCCCCACCTCCCTCCTCACCCCCACCCCCATTCCATATCCAATCAAGAGCGAAGCAAGAGTCTCCATGGAACAAAGCTCTTAAGCAGGCCAAACTTAGTTCCAGAAACGAAGGCGATTATGGAACAAAGTTTCGTCTTTCGGGGGTGATCGGTAACGCTAAAGAGGGGGTAGGGGGTAGAAGGGGGAGGGAAGGAGGAGGAGGGTAGGGGGGAAGGAGGAGGAGGTAGGGAAGGAGGGAAGGAGGACGTAGGGGTAGGGGGAAGGAGGAGGAGGTAGGGGGAGGGAAGGAGGAGGATGTAGGGGGTAGGGGGAAGGAGGAGGGGGAGTAGGGGGTAGGAGAGGGTAGGGGGAAGGAGGAGGTAGGGAGGGAGGAGGAGGAAGGAGGAGGAGGTAGGGGGGGAGGGGGGGAGGGAGGAAAGGAAGAAGGGACATGTTGGTTTGCTTCTCCTCCCTCCCCCCCTCACCCCCATCACCCATTCTCATTTTACTCTCTCTCTCCCTCGTGTTCTGTTGGTTGGTGAAGGGAAAAAGAGAGAGAGAGAGAGAGAGAGAGAGAGAGAGAGAGAGAGAGAGAGAGAGAAAGAGAGAGAGAGATAGATAGATAGAGAGAGAGAGAGAGAGAGAGAGAGAGAGAGAGAGAGAGAGAGAGAGAGAGAGAGAGAGAGAGAGAGAAAGAAAGAAAGAAAGAAAGAGAGGGAGAGATTGAGAGAGAGAGAGAAAGAGAAAGAAATAGAGGGAGAATGTGTGTATTTGTGTATTAATGTGTAAGTAATGTGTATATATGCATGTTTGAATTGTAGAAAAAACACTGATCATACTTTAATTCTAATAGGATTGTAGTTATACAATATGCTCTATAAAAATGTTTTAATTTAAAGAAATTATAGAAAGAGGAGAAAATGCATTGACATTAAAATCCGTTCACAATTTACTAACCGTCACGATAACGTTTCAATTATTATAATGACAACAAAAACTACAACGAACACGGAATAAGGATAATGATTAATGTTGAAATAATGAGATATCAGTTATGATAATGATAATAGTATTATTATAAACTGATAAGAAAATCAACTGAATCAAAATCCATACAATGATGATATCAATAACAACTAGAAGCCACCAGAGAGCGCATACCTCCGCCAGGGCAGCATGGTACACTGGTGGCGTCCGTGCTTCCCAATTCCGCAATATTAATGAATCCCTTAAAAGATTTCTGGATGAACCGTATCCATGTTGACAAATGTAGAAAAGGTATGAATGAGACTGGATATCTTCACAATACAAGAGATGTATTTGACCGGTTTCGATTACGTCTTCGTCAGAAATATTAATGAATTAATATTAATGAATATTGATGAATATTGATATTCAATATTAATATTAATGAATCCCTTAAAAGATTTCTGGATGAACCGTATCCATGTTGACAAATATAGAAAAGGTATGAATGAGACTGGATATCTTCACAATACAAGAGATGTATTTGGCCGGTTTCGATTACGTCTTCCTCATGTATTTCTGATGAAGACGTAATCGAGACCGGTCAAATACATCTCTTGTATTGTGAAGATATCCAGTCTCATTCATACCTTTTCTAGATATCTGGATCCGGTTCACCACCAAGATTTAATGGCATCTAAGTTAGGCAAAGACATACCTCTCATAAAATTTTCATAACTTTTAGAGTTATTCTACTAACCAAACAAACAAACAAACTAACGCTACCCAAAACATAACCTCGTTGGCGGAGGTAAGATAATGAAAATAATGATAACACTAATGATAATCATGATAATAATACTAATGATGATAATGAGAACTGCAGTAATAATGACATCATTGATAATAGAAATGATAAGAGCAATGATATTAGCAATAGACATAAAGACACACGGACACACACAAACACAAACACATAATATTAGCAAAAGATGTAAAAACACACACACAAACAAAAAACACAGTACAAAAAAAATGAAAACAATAATAGTTAGAGAAATAACACAACGACGTCCCTGTCGTACCCAGAAAGTTAATAAAAAAGCAGGATGATGGTCACTCACCACGAGACGGGAGTTGGTGATGAGATAGACTACTTTCCCCTCCCTGTCTCTGTCCCCTCTCCCTTCCCCTCTCCTCTCTCCTTCTTCTTTAACCCCTTCTTTCTCCTCTCTGTCTCTGTCCCCTCTCCCCTCCCCTCTCCTCTCTCCTTCGTCTTTAACCCCTTCTTTCTCCTCTCTGTCTCTGTCCCTCTCCTTCTCCCTCTCTCTCTCCTTCTTCTTTTATCCCCTCTTTCTCTCCTTTTCTCTGTCCCCTCTCCCTCTCCCCTCTTTCCCCTCCCTGTCTCTGTCCCCTCTCCCTTCCCCTCTCCTCTCTCCTTCTTCTTTATCCCCCTCTATCTCTCCTCCCTGTCTCTGTCCCCTCCTCTCTGTCTTTCCCCTCCCTATCTCTGTCCCCTCTCCCCTCCCTCTCCTCTCCTTCTTCTTTATCCCCCTCTATCTCCTCCCTGTCTCTGTCCCTCTCCTCTCCCGTCTTTCCCCTCCCTGTCTCTGTCCCCTCTCCCTCCCCTCTCCTCTCTCCTTCTTCTTTATCCCCCTCTTTCTCCTCCTTTTCTCTGTCCTCTCTCCTCCCCTTTCCTCCCTGTCTTGTCCCCTCCTCCCTCCCTCTCCTCCTCTCTCCTTCGTCTTTAACCCCTTCTTTCTCCTCTCTGTCTCTGTCCCCTCTCTGTCTCCTCTCTCCTCTCCCCTTCGTCTTTATCCCCCTCTTTTCCCTCCCTGTCTCTGTCCCATCTCCCTTCCCTTCTCTCATCCCTACGTCTTTATCCCCCTCTTTCCCTCCCTGTCTCTGTTCTCTCTCCTTTCCGCTCTCCTCTCTCCTTTGTCTTTTTCCCCCTCTTTCTCTTCTTGTCTTCTCTTCCCGTCTTCTCCCCTCACTCCCCTATCTCCCCTCTCTTTTATTTTCCCTCAGTTTTTATCCTATTTTCTGGTGTTTATCCTCGCACCCCTCTCCTCTTCACTCTTTCGTTTATCCGTCCCTCTTTCCTATCTACTTTTCTTTGGTTTGTTCATTTCCCTACTCTTCTCGTCTCCCATGGAATTTATTCTACTCCTCTGTCTTTTTCTCTCTCTCTCTCTCTGTCTGCCTTTCTCTCTCTCTCTCTGTCTTTCTCTCCGTCTCTCTCTCTCTTTCTCTCTCTCTCTCTCTCTCTCTCTCTCTCTCTCTCTCTCTCTCTCTCTCTCTCTCTCTCTGTCTCTTTCTCTCTCCTTAACTCCCTCCCTCCCCCCCCCTCTCTCTCTTTCTCTCTCTCTCTTCACTCACTCTCTCTCTCTTCTTTATCCTTGCATTAATCCTTCCTCTTCTCCTCCTTTCCCTTTATCCTAAATCTTCTTTTTCCTTTCGTTCTCCTGTCCCCCTGTCTTTATCCTATTTATTTCTCTTCTTCTCTCTCGTTCTTTTATCCCTCTCTCTATTCTCCCTCTTCCCTTTTCCCTTGGTTTTTATGTTACTCCTTCCTTTCTTCCTTTTCCTCCCCCTTTTTTCTCTTCATTCTTGACTTATTCCCTCCCTTCGCCTTACCCATGACGTCATTCCCTCCACATCCCTCCTTTAATCCTGTTCTTTATCCTACCCTTTATCCCCTTTTCCCTTGGGCTTCTTGACATCCTCAACCCTTCCCTCTTAACCCCTTCCCACTCCCCCTACTACTCCCCCCCGTTCTCCTATTGTCACCCCTTCTTCCTTTCCCCTTTTGTCATCCCTTCCCCTCCCTCCTCCTATCTTCCTCTAATTCGTAGTCCCCTCTCTCCCTGTAACCCTTACCTCCCCTCCCTTCCTCTCCACGTAATCCCTTCCCACCCCTCCCTTCTCCTGACCCCCACCCCCTTCCCCCTCTCCCTCATCCCCACCTCTCTCTCACCCTCCCCACCCTCCCAAGCATACCCCTTCCTCCCCCCAACCTTCCCCTCATCCCCACCCCACCCCACCTTTCTCACCTCCGACATACCCCCTTCCCCCCTCCCCTTAACCCCACCCTCTGTCCCACCCTCCAAACATACCCCCTCCCTCCCCCTCCCTTCCCCAATTTATCATCCCCCTCACCCTCACCCCCCCCCCCCCCCCCCCCAACACCCCTCGCCGAGCGCTGAGGCTTCAAGTCCGTCCTTATCAGTGGGACAGCAGTGTCTCGCTCAGCCTCAGGCAGCGGCAGATAAGCGAAAAACCTCTGGCATCCTTGGGCGGGCGCTGGGGAATGTGGGCGTGTGGGCGTGTGTGCGTATGTGTACGTATAAGGGGGGTGTCTGGGGGGGGTAAGGGTGTATGTGCGTATGTGTGTGTCAGACTGTAGAGTTTGGTCTGCGCAAAAAAAAATTGGGTCAAATTCTATATCGTTTTTGGTTAACTTTCCGCGCACGCTTTGTTCTTTTTTTTTTTTTTTTTAATCATCTTCAATGCATAAAATTCTTTTGACCTTTCCGCGCACTTGTTTCATCATCCGTCCGCAGATCCGTCTGCGCCAATGTTGACAAAATGAGGTTTTCCGCGCATGAAAAAATGTAATATTCACCGCGCAAGAAAAATGATCTACAGTCTGGTGTATATGTAGGGGAGGGAGTGAGGGTGTATGTGGGTGTGTGGGTGTGTGGGTGTGTGGGGGGGGGTGCGTGTGTGCGTATGTGTGTGTAGGGAGGCAGGGCGTGTGTGTCTGGGGGAGGGATGGGGTTCTGTGTGATCCTCATGATTTTCTTGTTATTACTGTTATTTCTTTCTTTTCCTCTTCTTCGTATTATTATTATTGTTGCTATGAATATCATTCTTATTATTATCACTATCAATATCATCATCATCATTATCATTAACATATTATTGTTATTGCTATTCATATTATTCATATTACTATTTTTATTATTGTTGTTGTTGTTGCTGTTATTATTATTCTATTATCATTATTATCATTAACTTTACTATTATCATCATCATCGTTATTACTATTACTATAATTATCATTATTGTTATTACTATCATCATTATCATTACCATCATAATTATTATTAGCATGATCATTACTATTATCATCAGTGTTGCTACTGTTGCTGTAATTAATATGTTCATTATTGTTTTCCTTATCATCAATATTACTACTACTATTATTGTTATTATTAGTAGTACTATAGTATAATTGTTATTGTTATTATCATTATAATCATTTTTATTCCTACTATATATTTTTTTTTATTCTTACTATTACTGTCATCATCATTATTATCATTATAATTGATATCATTACTATCATTATTATAACTATTATCATTATTATTATTATTATCACTATCATTATTATTATTATTATTATTATCATTATTATTATTATTATTATTATTATCATTATTATTATTATTATTGTTGTTGTTGTTATTATTATCATCTTCATCATCATCATCATTATTATCATCATTGTAGTATACCCTGAGCTCCACCTGTTTATAAATATATATATATATATATATATATATATATATATATATATATATATATATATATATATATATATACGAAGTTTATATAAACGAAAATAACTACTTACATGAATATATACGAATCCCTCCTAAAATGGCCAACTTCCATTCTCTATTAAGAATTGCAATTCATTTTCTTTTTACTTTTAGGTGTAACTATTTTATTATTTCGTGGAGTTATATTTTTCTCTCCATATATATTCTTTTTATCAATTTTCCCAGATGTTATGTAAGGTACATAATTACATAATCATTGCCACATTTTACCGTATCTACTTTTTGTATTTTATTCCACTTGATTTTACATTTAAAAGATGTGCCCCCTAATTTCGCGTGGACCAATCAGATCAAAGGGCGTGTAGCCCCAGCCAATCAGAGCCATTCTAGGTCGAGCCGCCTGTGAGTGAATTTCAAGAGGAAAGACGAGATCAGTAGCAACTCGAGGAGGTGTCGTGGTGTTTGTGTTGGTGATTATTCAGTGAAAATATAACCATTAAAATCATTATTTTCTATCCCTTTTGAAAATTGAAGAAACCAAAATGAACGACCATATTCACAAACCAACCGTAACTTTTGTGACGTCATCAAAATAAACCCCATGTGCTTTTTTTTTTTCCAAAATATAGAATCAGGCGCCATGACACCTCCTCCAGTTGCTACTGATCGAGCCTTCACGACTGACAGGACACAGAATTCGTAAACATAATAATAAGATAAGTATTTTCTCCGTACTTTGTGGTGGTGGTGGTGGTACATGCACGAAA
>NC_091589.1:5137843-5140343 GCF_042767895.1 Penaeus vannamei
TCGTCCATATAAGTAATGATGTTAATTATCATCATTATCACCCTCATCATCATTATCATTACTATATTCATTATTATTATCCTTCTCCTCCTCATCATCATTATCATCATCTTCATCATCATCATTATAATTACTATATTCATTATTATTATCATCATCATCATCATCATCATCACCATCATCATCATCATCATCATCATCACCATCATCATCATCATCATCATCATCATCATCACCATCACCATCATCATCACCATCATCATCATCATCACCACCATCATCATCACCACCACCACCACCATCATCATCATCATCATCATCATCATCATCGTCACTATAAGATCAGCTTTACTATTAAAGTGAATGAAGCTTTCAACTTTCCTTTCTCACTGCAACACTATTGCAATCTCGAAGTCCTGAACTGTTTCATCTTCCCCATTTTATCCCTTTTCTTCCTATTTCCTCTCGCTTACGTCACCATCCTTAAAAAAAAAAAAAAAAAAAAAAAAAAAAAAAAAAAAAAAAAAAAAAAAAATCCGTGAAGGTACACTCGCCATTATAAAATGTTATTAGAATTTTCATCATTATCATCGACGTTATTAGCATCATCTACATAATTACCATTATTAGTATTAGTATGTTTGTAGTAATCACGTTTTTATATATTTTTTTTATTGTCATCATATTTTTAAAACCATTATCAACATTGCCATTATCATTATTATTGTTGCGGTTATTTTCATCATTGGTACTATTAATTTTTGGTTATTGTTATTGTTATTAATCTTATCTTATCATCACTATTAATGTTATTGTCATATTATCATTATTATTATCATTATTACTCATATTATGATTGTTATCATCATTTTCACTCATATGATCGGTTAATTATTGTCATTATTATTCTTAATATTAAAATTATCACTATCATTATGTTTCCATTATTATATTCATCATGATTATTACCATCAACCTTATCATCTTCAGCATCTTCATCATATTACTACCATCATCATCATATCATCATCATCATCAACACCACCATCATCACTACATTTATTATCACTGTCACGTATCTTTCATTCTCAGAACTGGTCTTGTCTCATGGTTCCTCTGTCACGGCAGCGGATCAGGCCAAGGTGTCTTAGGAATGTGGAAAGGTAAGAATGAGAACGAATATCTTCACAATACAAGAGATGTATTTTACCGGTTTCGACTATATCTTCGTCAGAAATACATGTATTTCTGGCGAATACAAGAGATGTATTTTACCGGTTTCGATTGTATCTTCGTCAGAAATACATGTATTTCTGACGAATACAAGAGATGTATTTTACCGGTTTCGATTGTATCTTCGTCAGAAATACATGTATTTCTGACGAATACAAGAGATGTATTTGACCGGTTTCGATTATATCTTCGTCAGAAATACATGTATTTCTGACGAGGATATAATCGAAAGTGGTAAAATAGATCTCCTATATTGTGAAGATATTCTTTCTCATTCATACCTTTCCACATTTGTCAACATGAATACTCTTCCACGTGTTTTAGGAATCTTGGCATTACTAAGATCTTTCCTTGATATCATTTCAATTTATTTCATTTCCAAAACTTTCGGTAATATTCCAATTCTAACTTTTCTAACCACTGACCAACATTCTTTGTCAGAGCCCACAATGCTCCAATAGCAAGTGGTATAATATCCACTTTTTAAAATTATTTATCTTCTTTATCATTATTTATGATTATCATTGCAATTAGTTCATTTCTCTCCTTTCTTTTCTATGCGAGTATCGAATAGGCAAGACGGGTCCATCAACTTGCATTTTTCTTCCTTTTTAATTACTTTGATATCAGTTTTATTATGCTCTAACTGTTTATTGGTCTGTTTAGGGAAATCCCATAAAACCTTGTAATCCTCTGACACTCAAGTACTTCCGTAGGTATGCTCTCTCTGCGGGTTTTTAGTTATTATCGTTATCATCATTTTATTGTTATTATTAATACTATCATCATCATCATCATCATCATCATTACCATCATCCTCATTCTATCATATTATTGTTGTTATTATTATTATTATTATTATTATTATTATTATCATTATTATGATCATCATTGCTATTATCATCATTACCATTACTGCCTTTATCATTATTGTCATTATTATTAATACTATCATTATTATGCTTATGATCATTATTATTGTTATTATCATTATCATTGTTATCCTTATTATTACTTTTAGTATCATTATAATCATTACTACCATCATTACTTCATTATCATTATCATTATCGTTATCATTACTATTTTCACTATTATAAGTGTTATCACTATAATCGAGTAAGGTAATTTTTTTTATTTAAAAATCTGGTCACAAAATTCTTGTAACTACTGTTTCAGACCCGTACAATATAATTATATTAATCATCATCATTATTATCACAACCGTTATTATTATATTAATTATCATTGCCATTGTTATTACCAT
>NC_091589.1:5147843-5150343 GCF_042767895.1 Penaeus vannamei
ACAAACAAACAGACTGGCCAAAGCAGAGAAATACAAACATAGAAGAGAACAAGTAAACAAAAGGATAAAAAATGAAGAAAAAAACAATGACAATAGCATCTCTAGACAACATCCCCACAATAAAATGAAATAAAGAAATAAATGCATAATAATGATAATAACTACATAAGTGAATGAATATAAATCAGCCAATGAATAAACGATAAACAAACAGATCAAATTAATAACATACAAAGTAAGAATAAAGAAAATCACAAGATCAAATATAATCATAACATCTGCAATCTTCAACATTGCAACGTTCTCCCATCACACGTCTCAGGGAAGTGTCCTTGGCAACTCACTTCAGTCTCATGTTTTCATGGTCGTTGATAAGCCCTCCCCCCCCTGCCCCCCTTCCTCCCTCTTCTTCTCCTCCCCTGTCCCCCCCCCCCTTCCTCCCTCTTCTTCTCCTCCCCTGTTCCCCCTTCCTCCCTCTTCTTCTCCTCCCCTGTTCCCCCCCTTCCTCCCTCTTCTTCTCCTCCCTGTTCCCCTTTCCTCCTCTTCTTCTCCTCCCCTGTTCCCCCTTTCTCCCTCTTCTTCTCCTCCCCCTGTTCCCCCTTCCTCCCTCTCCTTCTCCTCCCCTGTTCCTCCAACCACGGTACCCCCACCCCCGCACCTCCCCTCTCTTCCCATATCCATGATGTGAACCCCTCCCCCCCTTCCTCCCTCTCTCCCGGTCCTCCCCCATTCCTCCAGCAACGGTAGCTTCCCCTCCCTCTCTCCCCCTTGCTCTCAAGCCCTTATCCCCCACCCCCTCCCTCTGCCACTGATCTCAACCCCTTCCCCTCTGTCCCCTCCCTCTCCCCTGTCCCCTTCCCTCTGCCCCTGATCTCAACCCTTCCCCTGCCCCCTCCCTCATCCCCTGCCCTCCCTCTCCCCTGATCTCAACCCTTTCTCCCTACTCCCTCCCCCTACCCCTCCCCTATTCCTCCAACCACGGTATCCAACCTCCCCTCTCTACCCTTGATCTCAACATCTGCTCCCCCCTTCCTCCCTCTATTCCCCCTTCTCGTTAGCCAGCTCCCCCCTCTTCCCTTCCCCCTTATCTTGAGCCACGCTTCCCCCCTTCCCCTTCTGGTGAGCCACTCTCCCCCCTTCCCCCTTCCCTTTCCCCTTATCTTGAGCCACGCTTCCCCCCCCCTCTTCCTCCCCCCTTCTGGTGAGCCACGCCCCCTCCTTATCCCGTCCTCCCCTTCTCGTGAGCCACTCCCCCCCTTCCCTTCCCTTCCCCCCTTACCTTGAGCCACTCTCCCCCCTTCCCCTTCCCTTCTCGTGAGCCACTCCCCCTTCCCCTTCCCTTTTCGTGAGCCACTCCCCCTTCCCTTCCTTTCTCATGAGCCACTCTCCCCCCCTTCCCCCTTCCCCCTGATCCCCTCCTCTTCCGGCAAAAGCATACATAAGAAGCCATTTTTAGAGGAAGCTCATCTCAACTGAAGCTCCTGTCAGCTGAAGCCTCTGCTGTCGGAAAATCTGTTTTAGCCGAAGCTCTCTTAACCGGATTCCTTCTAGGTGGAAGCCTCTCTTACTTGAAGTTTCACGTAGTCGAAACCTCTCTGAAGTGAAGCCTCTCTCAGTAGAAGCTTCCCTTACCCGAACACTCTTAATTGAAAATTCACTTACTGAAGCCTCTCTTAGCCACAAAATACTCTTAGCTGAAGCCTCATTTAACTGAAGCCTCAGTTACCCTTAGACTCTCGTAGCCAAGAAAAAAAGAAAGAAAAAAATAAAAAGAAAAAGAAAAAAAAGAAAAGAAAAAAAATGAAGCCTCTTAGAAAAAAATAAAAATAAAAACGCTCTTAACAAGGAGCCCAGAAAAAAAGAAAAAAAAGAAAAAGAAAAAAAGAAAAAAAACTGAAGCCTCTCTTAGAAAATAAATAAATAAGTAAAACAAAATAGTGATAAAAACGCTCTTAACAAGGAGCCAAGAAAAAAAAGAAATAAAAAAAGAAGAAGAAAAAAACAAAAAAAATGAAGCCTCTCTTAGAAAATAAATAAATAAATAAATAAAACAAAATAAATAAAAAAGAAAAAAAACAAAAAAATGAAGCCTCTCTTAGAAAATAAATAAATAAAACAAAATAATAATAAAAAAACGCTCTTAACAAAGGAACCCTCTCCTAGCCGAAGCCAAAATTCTCTCTCTATCAAATCCGAACTGCGAGAACGAAGCTAACGAAGCTAGCGAAGCCAAACACCGGTTTATAATCAAGTGAAAAGGGTCTCATTAAGATGCAAATGTCAGCCGATGGGATTCGAGTTGTGTGTCGAGAGGAAGAGTCGTTGTGTCGAGAGAAGAGTCGCTGTGTCGAGAGTGGGATTCGAGTTGTGTGTCGAGAGAAGAGTCGCTGTGTCGAGAGTGGGATTCGGGCTGTGTCGAGAGTGGGATTCGGGCTGTGTCGAGAGTGGGATTCGGGCTGTGTCGAGAGTGGGATTCGGGCTGTGTCGAGAGGAAGAGTCG